>NW_005054512.1:738484-750730 GCF_000277835.1 Geospiza fortis
GGAGGGATGGAGGGACGGAGGGATGGAGGGACAGAGGGACAGAGGGATGGAGGGATGGAGGGATGGAGGGATGGAGGGACGGAGGGATGGAGGGATGGAGGGAGAGAGGGACGGAGGGACAGAGGGAGAAAGGGACGGAGGGACGGAGGGACGGAGGGAGGGGTGAGCCAAGGCTCTTTCACATCTATCCCTCATTGTGGGGAACATAATTTCTATCCTCTTGTGATGTCACCTGTCACCCCGTTTTTTTAAGATTCTCTAAGCCTTCTGATGTTTACATACTTATAACAAACTTTCTCACAGCCTTTTTGTAAATAACTCATTGTTTTGCATTCTTTTTATAGAAGAAGAGAAATTTGATGGACTGTTGGTTTGTCCAGCGTCATTGGAGAGGTGGCACTGTCACCCTCTAATCCACTGTCACTTTTAGAAAACTATAAATGTTAAAGTCAGAAAATAAACTTCCCTTTTTTCTTCACCTTAAGAGCAGTGGTGTGCGCTTGTGTTCTTTCGTGTCCTGTAGTGACAGTCACCTGTAGGGCTGTCACCTGTAGGGCTATCACCCATAGGGCTGTCACCTCTGGAACGTCGCCTGTGGGGTTAGCACCTGTAGGGCTGTCACCTGTAGGGATGTCACCTGGGGGGTTATCCCCTGTAGGTGTGTCTCTGCAGGGCTGTCACCCATAGGCTGTCACCTGAAGGACTGTCACTTATGAGGCTGTCACCCACAGGGCTATCACCTGTAGAGGGCTGTCACCCTCAGGGCTGTCACCTGTAGGATGTCACCTGTCCACTTTCCCCACGACCAACCCACTGTGCTCAGATCTTGGCTCAGATATTCTGGAATTTGTCCCAGTGACACCTCCAAACCAGCCCCCTGCTCACTGGTTCCTTCCGAATCCCACTCATCAAATCCAGTTTAACTTTTTTTTCCACCCTATCTTTTAATACCTTACTAATTTTAACCATGTTGACAACTGGTCTTTGTCTGCTTTACTTTTTTTTTTTTTTTTAATTGTCTTGGTATGTTATTTTTAATTTCCATTCCTCTTTGTGACAGGCAGAGGGGACAGTCTGAGCTATTAATACTTCCAGAGAGACGTGCAGTGTGGTATTTGTGGAAATCTCTATTTCTAGTGAAAAAAAGTCACAGGCAAATGCTTCTGTGAGATCATAAATAATGACAAAACAGAAGGAAATTTAAAAATAGGCTCTTGTGAGGACTTTGTGCTGGCTGAGCCTTTTAATAACACTTCTTACAATAATTTCAACAATTGTAAGTGAATTGTAAACTAAAGACCATGAAGTTCTTTCAGCTTGACTAGAAGATCTAAAACGGATCTCCGCAATCCAACAGCGACAGGGCTTTATCCTGATGTGTTGCTCCATTTGATTGTTCCAGTCAGAGTTTACCTCATGGAATATCCATCCCAGTCCTGTTCAATCCCTCCAAAACTCTTTAACTGCTTCTCCCGTTTCCCCTTCCCTCCTCCAGCTCTGCCCCTTCAGCCCCAGAATTCCCACAGCACTGCAAAACATCTCTCAAACAGAATCGCTGACGGATTCCCTGACATCCCCCTGGACAATTTGTCATTCTCTTTTCAACCAACTCTGCTGACAGATCATAAACTCTTGATGCTCCTCCTCTCTTCTTGGGCGCAAAGCACAGTGAACTTTTCCCAAACTCATCCCAATTTTTGGGACAGGTCCCTGTGCTCCCTCAGCCTGAGTCTGTTGCCTTTCCCTGCTCTGCTGCGAGGATCTGGGACCCCCAAAGTGCTGCAGAGAGCCCCAGCTGGGCCCTGCGCCTCATTTCAGATGGGCATTCCTTTCCAAGCTGGAAATGGACATTCCTTTCAGATGGACACTCCTTTCCAAGCTGGAAACCCCAAGTGTGTGGGATTTCAGAGCTGTGCCCTTCATTTGGTTTCATTTCCCTGCCCCTGAGCCCCACCTGTGGTCATCTGCATCTATGTAAATCCCATTTGCTAATGCAAACAACCTGGAATTTTGCAATTTCACGTTGCACACAAGACTTCTCTCATCAGTGTTTCCTGTTCTGACTCAAAAGGATCCCTGTGGGGAAACCTGGGAGCTCTGGGATCACCCTTTGATGGGTGGTTTGCTAAATAGAGGGAAAACTGAGGACGGAACCGTCAGACAGAGCCAAAGCTTTGCCTTAATCCTTCCCCCTTTACCTGACCCCAAAACCACGTGTGGATCTTACCTGACAGCAAGACCAAGGTGAGGTTCAGGAGCTTCTCCATGGGGCTGAGTGGAGAAGGAGCAGGAGAGGAGCAGGAGAGGAGCAGGAGAGGAGCAGGAGAGGAGCAGGGAGCAGCGAGCTGGCTCAGCCCAGGGGTAGCTCCTCTCCCCCTGTGCTTGCTGTGACGGAAGGAAGGAGCACAGGAACTTGGCATCTTCTTCATCCTGCACATTGAGCAATTCTCCAGGGACAGGCATTGCCCTCGTGGGCCAAAAACTCAGGCATCAGCACTGCCCAGCTCGCGCGGCCTGGGAGGGAGCAGCACGTGGTGTGCTGGAGCCACAGGCCGGGTGTCTGCTCCCACCAGAGCCGGATTTCATGGAATTATGGAATCACAGAGTGGTTTGGGTTGGAAGGACCTTAAAGCTCATCCAGCTCCATCCCTGCCATGGCAGAGACACTTTCCACCATCCCAGGCTGCTCCAAGCCCCATCCAGCCTGGCCTGGACATTTCCAGGGATCCATGGCAGAGACACTTTCCACCATCCCAGGTTGCTCCAAGCCCCATCCAGCCTGGCCTTGGACACTTCCAGGGATCCAGGGGCAGCCACAGCTTCTCTGGGCACCCTGTGCCAGGGCCTGCCCACCCTCCCAGGGAACAATTCCTGCCCAAAATCCCTGTGGTGGTGGGAATCCACCCCCTCGTGCTGGCACTCCAAGCGCGATGGAGATAAATCATAAATTATAAATGAATTATTTACAGGAGCTGTGCATGGAGGGAATTTCTGGAAAGATGAAAGGGAGGATCTCCTGGTAGCTCTGGCAGCATCCTGGGGGTGAAGAAGAATAATCTTCCCAAAAATGCCTCTCTTCCACTCCACTGTTTTTTGCTATTACTCTTCCACAGCTTGAGCCAGTGCAAGTGCACGAAGAGCAAATTGTTGGGGGAATGTTGGGCTGAATGAACCATTTCCAGAAACGTTTTCTTTTTTCTTTCTGTCAGGTCAACTCTGAAAAAATGTCAAAAACATTTCCATCAGCCTCCCTGCTGCAGGCCTGGCAAGAGGAGCTTGGTGGATGTGAATGAGGGCTGGGTCAGGCTCCTTTGTCTGTCAGCTCCAGCAGGGCCTGGGGCAGGGAAATCAGGAGTGGTATTTGTGGAAATCTCCGTTTCTAGTGAAAAAAAGTCACAGGCAAATGCTTCTGTGAGATCATAACAGAAGTAAATTTAAAAATAGGCTCTTGTGAGGACTCTGTGCTGGCTGAGCCTTTTAATAACACTTCTTACAATAATTTCAACAATTGTAAGTGAATTGTAAACTAAAAACTATGAAGTTCTTTCAGCTCAACTAGAAGAAGACCTAAAATGGATCTCTGCAATCCAAAAACTGAGCCCCAAAACCACATTTCACGTTGCTTGCCCACGTGATTGTTAAATAAAATGTGTCATTTGGAGCGTTTCCAGCAGAGACAGGGAAGTGCAGGAGCTGGTTCTGCTTTTTCTTGGAATCCAGCACATCCCCAGCCCATTCCATGAAAATGAACCCAGCCACAGCAAGGTTTGAGTTTGGTCCCTGCAGCACTGGAATGGGTTTGTTTGGCCACAGGAGCTGAATTCATGGGATTGGGGCAGGGTTTGCACCAGGATATCCCACCCAGCCACGTCCACACTGCTCCTTTGCACACCTGCCTCTCCAAGGTTCTGCACTTTAATGGCATTGGAAAAGCAGATGTACAAGAGATCCTGGGAATGCCCCCACAGCTCTGCCTGACCTGAGGCAATCTGCCACAAGAGTGGCAAAACCTCTGCTTCCTAAAACAGGAGAGAGGGCTGAAAATGCTCAGGCAACACCACACACACAGCAGCAAAACTCAGCATGTCCATCCACACACCTCCTATCCTCATTCCCACTGCTTATTCCAGTCCCTTCCTCCCATTCCCGGCTCGTTTGGGATTCTGTGCTTCATTCCCTGCTGCTCCTTGGGGACTGGTTGAAGGCAATGATGGCATATTCCACGTGCTGGGGGTTCCTGGGAGCCTGGCTCGGTTCCACATTGCAGTAAAGAGGATCCTCAGGGCTGGGCTGGGATTGCACATCCAGGTTGATGTATGCTGGCCCTTTGCTGCCATCCGGAGAACTTTCCCTCCTCCCAGCGCTGCCAGGCTGGGAAAAAAAAAAACGGGAAAACACTTTTGTTAGCATGAGTCAGTGCCAGGGCACAGCTGCTGCCAGGAGAAGGAGATTTTCCCACAAGGAAAGGGAGAAGCTGTGCCAAATTTTACCTCTGATTTTCCTTCCCAAGGAAAGGAGAAGCTCTGTCCAATTTTACCTCTGGTCATGACAGAGGTGAAGGAACAGAGAGTTCTTTTCTTCCCCACCTCTCCTGGATACAAGTGGAGCCTCATGCTCTGACCCTGCTTGCTACTCCTTGAGTCTCTTCTCAGGAGTTACCAGAATTTCTCCACTGGGTTTGTTCCTCCTTGCATTAATTACCCCCCTTTCTCTCCAGCTATGAATATTCCTCTCTCTGCTGCCATTAAATACAATTCCCCTCCTGTTTATGAGCTCCAAGTTCCTCTACCAGGTGGGTCTGACAGTTCCTCCCAGACTGCTGGTCAGGGGTTTGGCACCATGTGGGAAATGTTTCATTTTCCTTACCTGCGCTGTGCCCTCTGCTCTGTCACTGGTGCCCTCTGCTTCTGCGATACCTTGGAATGAGGCAAAATCAGAGGGTTCAGATGAGGAGAAATCCATGTAAAGCGCTGCATGAGGAGGTTTGGGAGGGCTGTGGGGCTGCCCAGGATGGATGTGCCTCTGCCCTGGGCCTGGGGAACACTTTTTGCTCTCTTTACTCCTCCTCTAAGGTGTTTGCACCTCTGGAGGAACCTGGGTTTGATTTATTCAGAGGGGAGGCAGGGAGGAGCCTGCCTTGAGACCTCCAACTTGACTGTTGAAGATTGCAATGCAAGATGTTTTCAATTGCCATCTGTATGGCAGATTACCTTTGTCAAGTGGGCAGTTTGCCTTATCTCTCTCTCTGAGTGACCACAATCACTCCTCCCTCAGGGGAGAGATCTGCTGATAACAGACTATTGAATGTCACTGCATGGCTGATAAGAACTACAGCATCCCATTGGGAGATGTGAGCCCAGAGGGAGGAGCCAAGCATTGCTACCCGGATATAATCTGGAGATTTCAAACATTCCTGCCTGGATATAATCTGGAGATTCTGGAACACCAGCACGGCTTCTGCACTGGATTCCCCAGAGGAACAGCAGCTGCCTCTTCTTCCACTGGATCTTCAGAGGAAGAATCCATCCTTCTCTACAGGATCCCTGCTCCAGCAGAACCACCCCTGACACTGCAGGAGGGCTGAGCCACAATTCCAATGGGACTGCTACCAACACCCAGGGCTCTGAGCTCACCTGGCACAATCCCAGCCCCACGTACCTGTTCTCAGGAGCAGCCTGTAGTACCTGACAGCCAGGGCTGTGCAGGTGAGCAGGGCCAGGAGCAGCAGGAGGAGCAGCACCACGGACAGGATGAGGAAGGTGTTCCCACTGCAGCTGGAGGGGAGGAAGGCAGTTACCAGGGTGGGATGGTTTAACAGCCCATCACCAAACAGGCACCAAAAGAGGGACAGGGACAGGTTTTATGTGCTCAGTTGGAAGGAGGGTCTGGTTCTCCTGCAAGAGAGATCCTGCAGGGTCCTCCATCTATGAGCTTGGGCAAGTCCCTGCTGATTCAGAAGGGGAAAAAAAGCATTGGGGACCTTCCCTGGTTCCTGATTCTTGATTTTTCTACTTGGCTGTATCTTCTGAGCTTTTTCTAAACCATTCTCCAGGCTTTAGAAACAAGCCACTGTTCAGAGCTCCGAGCACAATTCCAGGCTCTCTGGAGCAGGGATGATTCTGCTCTTAGGTGCTGCTGTGGCATTGATGACAGCAGATGTACAAAGGGAGAAAAATCCTTTACATTTAACTGGTAAATGGAGTAATAACAGACAAGGACTGTCCCATTGTTAAATAGACAGGAGGGAATAAAGTTGAGGCTGAGGGGCAGAATTTGGGGGTTTTGTTCATGTGAAGTGGAGAAGAGGGAGAAGAGAAGAGAAGAGAAGAGAAGAGAAGAGAAGAGAAGAGAAGAGAAGAGAAGAGAAGAGAAGGCACCTGCAGAAGGCTCTGACATGATTTTACCAATCTGCCTCTTTGGAATCAGGGTTAGGGCAGGAGCTGGAGGAGGAGAGGCCACCTTTGGTGAGGATCCTGTCATATCCAATTCCTCTACAGGCACCCAGGGCCTGCCTGCCCCAGGTGTACAACACGAGTAACCTGTGAGTGCTCAGGCTCAGGGATTCATTTAGGCCTTACCTGTCATCCAGAGGAGTTTCTTCACTTTGGTTTTCAGAGCCTGGAAAACCTCTTCGAGGCAACGCTGCAATCACAGACACAAGGAGAGGAATGGTCACTGTGGGGCTGCTCTGCATTCAGCAGTGAAACCTCTGCCCCTGCATTCCCATGGCCCTGATCCCCTGGGTTTGTCCAGAGCATCCCAATGTCCCCTCTCATCATCTGCACTGTTTGTTCTTGGTGCTGCAGGAGCCAGGCTGCAGCCTGGTGCTGCCCTGCCAGCACCAGGGCCCTCAGTGCCTTCCCTTACCATTGAAACATTGTCTGACAGAGAACCCACAAGCCACAGATCTGTAAAATCCCAGTCTAAAGTTGTTCCCTTGACAACCCACGGGAAGATCTCTGAAAGCCAAAGGATGAATCACTCTAAAAGGGCTCTAAAGTCACTCTAAAGAACTGATCCAAACCCTCCATCAGAACCGACTCCTTTCCTTCACCATCGCCTTAAACCTTTTCCAGCGGAGGTAAACCCGAGAAGCAGACCCTGTTATGGGGGAAGCTCCATCCCAGCACCACCAGAGCTCCTGCAGGCCTGGACTTGTCCCCACGGGCCCAACTGCAGCACCCAGCCAGCCCAAAGTGTCTGTGGGTTGAAACACCACACACCCAGCCAGCCCAAAGTATCTGTGGGGTGAAACACCACACACCCATAGAGCCAAAAGTGTCTGTGGGTGAAACACCACACACCCATAGAGCCCAAAG
Source organism: Geospiza fortis (assembly GCF_000277835.1). Classification (NCBI taxonomy): domain Eukaryota; kingdom Metazoa; phylum Chordata; class Aves; order Passeriformes; family Thraupidae; genus Geospiza; species Geospiza fortis. Next base: position 745,804 of record NW_005054512.1, read on the forward strand.
TGTCTGTGGGGTGAAACACCACACAGCCAGCCAGCCAAAAGTGTCTGTGGGGTGAAACACCACACAGCCATAGAGCCCAAAGTGTCTGTGGGGTGAAACACCACACACCAGCCAGCCCAAAGTGTCTGTGGGGTGAAACACCACCCCTGCCACTGTTTAGTTCAGCAGCAAGGGCCAGACAAGCTCAGGCACGTCCTGTCCAGCTGGATTGGTAAAAATACCAACACCCACCCTTGGAAACGTTGAGTGTGATCTCCTCCATGCGGAGCAGCCTGGAGCCGTCCTGCAGTGCGCACCAGTACACGCCCGAGTCCTGCACCTGCAGCTGCTCCATGGTGACGGTCACAATGCCCTGCTGGGTGTCATCCTGGATCCTGACACCTTTCTGAGCTGTGCTGTTTGCTGCTGGGGACTCTGACCTGGTGGTGACCAGCACGTTGCACGTTTTCCCCTCTTCTCTTTTGCACCAGGCTTTGCTGACAGCGCTGTAGTCGGCGATCTTGTAGAGACACTTGACAGTGATGTCGTCTGACTCCTTGGCTGTGAGCTTCTGGGTCCCTGCAAAACACCCAGGATGCGTGCTGAGACCCCAAAGGGGGATCCCACAGTGGGACACCCCCTGCCCAGCACTGCAATACCTCTGGGGCCCTGCAAAACACCCAGGATGTGTGCTGAGACCCCAAAGAGAGCATGGCAGGTACTCACTCTTGGACACAGAGAACATGGCAAGTACTCACAGAGACACAAGAACATGGCAGGTACTCACAGAGACACAGAGAACACGGCAGGTACTCACAGAGACACAGAGAACAGGGCAAGTACTCACAGAGACACAGAGAGCATGGCAGGTACTCACAGAGACACAGAGAACACGGCAGGTACTCACAGAGACACAGAGAACAGGGCAAGTACTCACAGAGACACAGAGAGCATGGCAGGTACTCACAGAGACACAGAGAACAGGGCAAGTACTCACAGAGACACAGAGAGCATGGCAGGTACTCACTCTTGAACACAGAGAGCACGACCTCCATTTTCCTGGTGTGCCCATAGTCCAGTGCACACCAGTACACACCAGAGTCCTGGATCTGCAGGTTCTTCATGGTGACAACGAGAGCCCCTTGAGCATTTTGCTGTATTGACACTCTGTCCTGCAGGGATTTCGTTTCGCTCTGTTTTGAAGACCTTTGTCTCCTCACCGGGGCTGTGCAGTTAGTCTGCCCCTGGCACCAGGCATTACTCCACGCTGGGCACTGCACTGTCAGGGTGTCCAGCTCCCACTGGAGCAGCTCTGTGAAACACCAAAGGTGGCATTGCCCAGTCAGTGCTGGGCAAACACCATGCCCTGGGGCAATTCCCTCAGGAGGTGGGGCAGGAGCTGGGAGCCAGGAGGACCAGGCAGGGCTGTGGGGCTCCTTCTCTCCCTGTGTGGAAGGGAAAGCAGGGAGCAAGGCTGGGGGGACCAGGGGAAGCTGCTCAGCTGTGGGGGAGAGGGGGGTAGAGCAGGGGAAGGAGTGATGTTGCTTCCCGACAAGTTTTGGCTTTGGGTGGGGTGCAGGTACTCACCCCTGAAAACAATCAGTGAGATCATCCTTAGCCGTGGATATTCATTGTAATATTTGTAAATAGCACAGAAATATGTGCCTGAGTCCTCTGCCTTGAGGCCACTCATGGTGACAGAAACAGTCTCAGTAGCGGTGTCATCCTTTATTTGAATTCTCCCATCCTGGGATTGTTTCCTGTATGTGTTCACTAAGTCTTTACATCCTCCATTTTCCAGGAGGCACCAGTATTTTGTCTGCTGGCCAATAATCCGCCCTGCATAAGGACACTGGATGTACAGAGTGTCCCCTTCCCGTCGTCTCTGGGCTCCTGGGGCTTGGCCTTGGAGACCTGGAAGGATCAGATGTGGTGAGGGAGAGGGGAGCTGATCACAGAACCACAGAATTGCAGCACGACAGAATCACAGAACCAACAGGGCTGGAAAAGACCTTTGAGATCACCTCCCATGTCCTCACACCACCCTGCCGCCCAGACCATGGCACTCAGTGCCACAACCAGTCTGTTCTTGAACACCTGCAGGGGCGGTGACTCCACCAGCCCCCTGGGCAGCCCTTTCCCTTCCCCATCACCCTTTCTGTGAAGGTGCAGAGCTGCCCCTCAGGGCACACAGCAAAACTCTGCCTCCAACCTCCCCCCGTGGACCCTGGCGGCTGGAAGGACTCCAGAACCCAAAATCCCTTCCCCATGCTGAATTCACCTGCTTGGAAACGGCAAGGGCAGCATTGAGATTTGAGCTGGGGATTAAATCTGCTCCAGCTGCAGCTGGCAGCTCCCAGCAGGGCCCTGCACCCAGGCCCTTTGCAATAAACCCCAAATTCCACGACCAGAAGAAGATTTATTGTAACGGGAACCTTGCCCTCTGATCCTCTCTTTTACTCTCCTATCCTCTCTTTACCACGCTCTTGCCTTCTCTCTCTTTACCTCTTTGGGGGCTGCTCTGAGCTGCGGCTGGCAGCTCCCAGCAGGGCTCTGCACCCAGGCCCTTTGCAATAACCCCAAGTTTCACAACCTGGCTTCAGAGATCTCTCATCTCCATCCATCCCCGCTGTGCTACCCCCTGATGCTCCTACAGCCAGGGAACTGGGGCTGCCCTTCCCTGCCACCCACTGTCCTTCCCTGCCACCCACTGCTCTTCCCTGCCACCCACCGCCCAGCTCAGAGCCTGGTGCTGCTGCTGGAGGAGCTCCCGGGGCAGCAGGAAGGAAGTGGGGAAGGTTCTCCCCGTCCCCAGGGACACCCCCAGCCCTTCCCCTACCTGGGAAGCAGAGTGGCAGCAGGAACAGGGCTCTGAGCTCCATGGCCACGCTCAGGCCCAGGGAAGGGGCATCACTGGGGGCTGCCCAGCGTGTGCCGTGCCAGCCTGGGTGCCCCTGGCCTCTCCTGCCTGGCAGTGACACAGCTGGGCGGGGAGTGCTGAGTTCTCGCTCTTGCCTCAAGCGGAAACACCTCCCCATGTTTTGTTACAAAATTAATATGACAGCAATCTCAGGGCGCTTTTGGGGAAGTGGCTGAGCCTAAAGCACAACCTCTCCTGGCGCCAAAGGCTGTTGCTGCTCTCGCCTGGGTGGTGGCATTGGTTTTGTCACCCTCCTGTCCCCTCCAAGCCTGTGGTGAGGTCGACACACCTGGCTCCTCTTCCTCCCTGGCTGGTGAGAGAGAAATGTTCCAGGGTTTGAAATTTCAAATTCCGAATTTGAAGTTTGAATTTCACACGAGTTTCCTGCAGCTGATTGTGCACCCGGGTGCTCTGCAGTCAGCCAGGGCTAACAGAGGGAATGAGGAACGGCTTCTTTCCCTCCTTTTCTCCAGCCTCTGAGGAACTCTGCCTCCTACAAACCCACACAAAGCTCCCGTGCAATCCTCCAGGTGAGTCCTGGAGCTGCTGTGTGTGCATCCCACCACCACAGTTCCCTCTGGGGGCAGCTGCCCCAGCTCTGGGGGGCTCCCTCATGATCCCCCACACCTGCTTCTGTCCCAAACAGCTGCCTGGGGAAGCAGGAGCAGTGCCAGGGCTTATCTGCCTCGAGGCCACGCTTCCCTGGCTGTAGGAGTGCCAGGGGGTGGGATGGTGGGGATGGATGGAGACCAGAGATCTCTGAAGCCAGGTCATGGAATTTGGGGTTTATTGCAAAGGGTCAAGTGCAGGGCCCTGCTGGGAGCTGCCAGCCACAGCTGGAGCAGGACTGAGAGAAGAGAGGGGGAGAGAGGATGAGAGAGAGAGAGAGGGGGAGAGGGTAAGAGGGTAAGAGAGCGAGGTTCCCGTTACAATACCATAAATCTTCTTCTGTGCTGAATATTCTAATTCTCATTAACCAATCTAGCACAACATACAAATCCTATGGCATTTACATACAGCCTGTAAGAATCATTACATTACCATACTGTGTTAAATTTTAAACCCTAAAAACTCCTCTTTGGGTCTCTTCTGCCAAGCCTAAAAACTCCTCTTTGGAAACCCTAAAAACTGCTCTTTGAAAACCCTAAAAACTCCTCTTTGGGACCCTTCTGCCAAGCTGGCAGGCTCTGCTCTGACCCTTGGGCCTGTCTGCAAGCAGAGGGTGTTGTTCCACCAAAAGGGGATCACCTTCAGCCGGCCACACCATTGTTTTCTCGTTGTTCAGTAACTAAGATATCTCAAAGCTTGCTTTCAATTCAATCTCACTTATAGTTTCTATATTTTCAAAACATTAGAATATAGAAACTATATTATTTTCTATATTCTCAAAATCTTTTGCCAGACAATCATATTTATAAGGCTTTCCTGTTCCACCTTCCCCAGCACCTGCCCTTTCTCTGGGTGCTGTAAGGAGAAGGCCTGTGCTTTTCCCTGCTCCCAGACACCCCGTGCTTCCACACTGGGAATGGTGTCCCTCACCAGCAGGGCTTGGCTGAGCCTTTCTGCCTCTCCTTCACCTCCCTGTGTCCTTCCCTGCCCTTGAAGGAGGAGCAGAAGCTGCTGTGCCAGCACGGCGTCCCCTGGGCCGGTACCTGCCCCGCTCCAGCAGAGCAGCACACTCGGGCTCCACTGACACCCCAGCTGCAAAGAATTTCCAATTAGATGAATAAGCAGCTTATTAACAATACATTCCGGCTAATCATTTTGTGCTAGATATCTCTGCATTGTCTCGTCCCCAAATCCCTCTCTCATCAGGCGCTTGATGCTCGGTAACGAGAAGGGGGAACACGCTCGGGCTCTGCTGAACAAATCCCAGGAGGCTGCAATTAGTTCAGTTCCTGCAACTGGTTGCCTCCAAACTGAGCCAAGAGCTGCTCCTCAGCCCTTCCCACGGCGTTTGCTGCATCCGTGGGAGGTTCTGGCCCAGGGGAGAGGCTCTGTGGGGCAGGACAGGCCGTGAGGAGGTGC
>NW_005054512.1:750751-751525 GCF_000277835.1 Geospiza fortis
GCAGGAATGTGATGAAGTTGGGCCTTTTGCTGCATCTCTGGCAGAGGATCAATGTGATTTTAATTATAGAATCGCAGGGAAGAAGATGAACGTTGTTTCAGGAGGTCACTTCAGCCAGCCCAGTGACACAGCAGGAGCAGGCCTGCCCATGGCATTTCTAAAGATCTCTTTAAGGAGTTGAAGTTGCAGCATTTTCCTGTTCCAGTGAGGCACCAGACCCATCTGAACACTCCTCCCGGCTCTGCCTCTCCCTGCCCTTTGATGCCTTGCTCCACTTTAATGCCTTTGTACCCACTGTGACCTTGGAGATCATTCCCATTCCCATTCTCCCCTCAGTCCTTCCACTCCAGACTGACTCCAGACAGTTGCATCCCAAATATTTTGATTTTCCCTCCTCAGCTGTGTTCCTGACAACTCGGATCATTTTCTCCCCCTTTCTCTGAGCTCTGTTATCAATCCACCTCTTCTCTGTCTTCTTGGATTCCCCAAAGCTCCTTTGGAGCTTGAGGATGGAGCCATCCCCTCTCTGCTGCCTCCCAGCAAACCCTGGAACCGCAGCTGATTGCAGCTGATTGACTCTGGCTGCTCTCACACCCACAGAAGCTTCTCTGGGCTAGACTTTTCTGAAAATATCAGAAATATTTGGGATTTGGGGTTTTTGGGGGTTTTTGGAGCAGAGGGGGCTGCAGTGGCAGAGCGGGGCCGCCAGGGGGCGGGGGAGGCTCAGGAATGAGCCCCGGTGACACCCGCGAGGGCCCCGGGCCGGGGGCAGCA
>NW_005054512.1:751685-761159 GCF_000277835.1 Geospiza fortis
ACTGCCCGGAGCCCCTTGTGCCCCCCTGGGACCCCCGACACAGCCCCCAGTGCCACCTTGTCATGGCAGGGACACCTCCCACAGCCCCCAGTGCCACCCTGGGGCTGCACTGAGCTCCCACTGCCACCCTGGAACCCCTGCCACAGCTCCCACTGCCACCTTGGGATCCCTGCCACAGCCCCCAGTCCCTGGCCCACTTGTCCCTGTCACCTGCTCGCTGCAGGCAGGTCCCCAAACACGGCAGTTTGTCCCCCCCAAGCCCGGCTTATCCACGCTGCAAACTTCGGAGAGGAGGTGCACGGAAATTCTGTGAGACATCAGAGCAGCTGTGGCTGCCCCATCCCTGGCAGTGCCCAAGGCCAGGCTGGACTGGGCTTGGAGCAGCCTGGGATGGTGGAAGGTGTCCCTGCCCACGGCAGAGGGTGGCACTGGGTGATCTTTCACATCCCTTCCAACCCAAACCATTCCTCAGTTCAAAGAGATTCTTGCCTCACCTGCAGTGGGCTTTACAAAACTCTTCTCCCCCAAACTCTGAGCTGATTGCAGACCCAGCACCGGAGTGCTGAGCTGGGGGAGCCCACCAGGCCCTCCCTGGGACATCACCACGAGCTGCATCAACACGGAGCAGCCCCTCACCCTCACCCAGCTCTGCAGGGACTGGGGGGAACCGATCCCAAACCGTCCTGGGAAACGGGGATAATGGGATGAGGGAGACTCTCAGAATAAAGTGCTGAAAGATGGCTCAGGAAGGAGCAGAGGCAGTGAGAGGGGGGAGCTGGGAGTGCAGGGGCTGCTGGACCCTGCTCAGGAGCTGGACACTGCTCAGGGCTCCTGAGGAGGAGGAGAGGCCCCACAGCAGCAGCTTAGTGAGGGGCCTGGTGTTTGGTCTGTTCCACATCAATGGGGCATCCAGCTGTGGCTGAGGATGAAAGCGAGAGAGAGAGAGAGAGAGAGAGAGAGAGAGAAAGAGAGAGAGAGAGGATTAAAGGCTCCCAGGGTCTCCTCTAACCCGCCTCAGACTCGCCAAGAGGGCAGTGTGAGGCTTCAGGAAGGCTTCTTCATATGGAAAATATTATGGGAGAGAGAGAAAGAGGAGGGGGAAGGGAGCAGGGAGAGAGGGAGACTCTGTCCAGGGAGTGCTGGGGGAGGACTGACCACTGAAAGGCTCTTGGAGCCACAGGAGAAAGTGCTGAGCTCTGCTGGTGGGGCACAGGTGAGATGAGCTTGGGAGGCCTGGAGACAAGAGAGACACAGCAAGGGGAAAAAAGGGATGAAAGGAAAGTGGAGAATGGGAGCAAAAGGGAGGAGAGAGGGGAGAGGTGGCAGGGGAGGTGGTGAAAGGTGGGCTGGGGGCTGGCAGGGGATGTCAGGCAGCTGGGGGGGCCAGGTAGGAGCCCCTGCCTGCTGGGAATGTTCCAGGGGTGGGGAAGGAATTTCTCCCAGCACTGAGACATTCTGCACCGAGTTTCCAGCACAGGGTTTCCTGTCAGAGGTGTGGAGCCCTCTGGGGCAGGATAATCCCGGGATGTTCCAGGGATGGAGAATGAATTTCTACCAGGCAGCTCTCTGCTCCTTGCTATGGGGGCCAGGTGAGAGCCCACCTGCCTGCTGCTCTGCTCCCAGGAATGTTCCAGGGATGGAGAATGAATTTCTCCCAGCACTGAGACATTCTGCACCCAGCACCAGCGAGTTTCCACCAGGGTTTGCTGTCAGAGGCGTGGAGCTCTCCTGCCTCTGGGGCAGGATAATCCCAGGATGTTCCAGGGATGGAGAATGAATTTCTACCAGGCAGCTCTCTGCTCCTTGCTATGGGGGCCAGGTGAGAGCCCACCTGCCTGCTGCTCTGCTCCCAGGAATGTTCCAGAAATGGGGAAGGAATTTCTCCCAGCACTGAGACATTCTGCACCGAGTTTCCAGCAGGGTTTCCTGTCAGAGGTGTGGAGCCCTCCTGCCTCCGGGGCAGGATAATCCCGGGAGTTAACACCCAGCCCTGCTTATGGCCAGGATGAGGGACCTTTCCTGCCTCCTGTTCTGGCTGCCACCGTTTCCCTGCTCCCATTCCTGGGATTTTCTGCTCCCCCACGTGTGGCATTCCCGTTCTCATCAGCCATTCCTCCCCCACCACTGCTGAGAGCTCCCTGGCATCCACAGGCTCCCACTCCACTCCCCGCCTTGGTTTATCCTGAATGACCTTCCTCACCCTCATTTCCAGCACACAGGGCACTGGAGGAGGGCAGTTTGTCCTTCCCTTGCTGTCCTGCTGCTGCTCACACCAGGCTGGGTGTCCAGCACCCAAATCTGCAGCACCCTGCACACCAGGGTCAGGGATATTGGAAGATTTGGGCTGAAAAACACAGCTTTTCCACTTCCACCCTGTGCCATGGGCAGGGACACCTCCCACCATCCCAGGCTGCTCCAGCCTGGTCTTGGGCACTGCCAGGGATCCAGGGGCAGCCCCAGCTGCTCTGGGCATCCTGTGCCTCACCAGCCTCACAAGGAGAAATGTCCAACCTGGCCTGGGTTGCTGTGTTCTTGGCCATCCCTGCAGCAGCTGAAGTCATTCCAGACAGTCCAGAAATTCCAAATGCAGAGCTGAGAGATGTGCCCTGACCCCCCAGTATGGACACACCTGCCAGGTGAGGGGATTCCTATGACCAGGAATGTCCTGGTGCCTCGTGACTCCTCACAGGATGAGTGGATTTTAACAGCAGAGAGATCACTTCTCCCTCCTCCCTAGAAAACACTTCTCAGTGTCTGCTCCGGGGTCTGAGGGATTTCAAAATAAAATCTCAAGTCAAGATCTCAAAATCTCACGTTTCAGATGAAAATCTCAAGTCTGAAGTGTCATTGGAGCAGCCACCCCAAAGGTGCTGCTGGGTTTGGGGGCAGCAGCTCAGCTCTGATCCTTTTGGGCACTCAGCTGCTCCCTTCACATCCCAAAGCTGAGTCTCTTCCACACTTCTCCTACAGAGCTGGCAAAGCTTTTTGCCCCTTCCCTCGCCCAGCAGGGCACAAATCCCTCTGCCCCCAGTGTGGAAATGTGCCTTCCTGTCCCTCCCTTCCCTGCCTTCCTGGGCAGCCAGCGTGGATGCCGTGCTGCCTGTCTGAGCCGCTTTAGTTAAGAATAATAAACAAATTCCGAAATGGAAGGATATTCTTTAAACCTGCCTTGTGCTGCCTGCCAGGGAATGCAGAGCCCACCTCCTGTCCCCCTGCAGCCCCGGCTCCAGGCTCTCCTGAAACCTGAGCTGCTTCTCTGTGGAGCTGCTCCGTGGCCTCTGCGTGCACCTTCCCCCCTGACCCCGTCTGGATTCTCCTGTCCTTTTCCTGACACGCTCCTGGTGAGCTCCTGGGGCTGGCCACACTGTGGGTTTACATCACGGAATCGTGGAATCGTGGAATGGTTTGGGCTGGGGGGGACCTTAAAGATCACGCAGTGCCACCCCCTGCCATGGCAGAGACACTTCCACCATCCCAGGGTGCTCCAAACCCTGTCCAGCCTGGCCTTGGATATTTCCAGGGATGGGGCAGGCACAGTTCTCTGGGAATGCTGTGCCAGGGCCTGCCCGCCCTCACAGGGAACAATCCCTTCCCATTGTCCCATTGTCCCATTGTCCCATTGTCCTTTTCCCTGTCAGCACAGCTCTGATCTCACCTTTTCTCCTTCCCCTCTGCAGCTCCTCTGACACCGGGATGCCTTTCCCTTCCCTTTCCCTTCCTCCCCACATTGCTCCTGCACGTTTTGCTGAGATCTTTTCCCACCTTCTCCTGCTGGTTCCCCCTCCCAGCTCTCGCAGTTTCCCCCCTGTCCTTCTCGGTGGCCCATTTTCCTCACCCAGCACTCCCAGCCCTCAGGAAGCCGATGTCAGTTGGAGGCTGAGCAGTCCCTGGGACCCTCTGGCCCTGCCACACTTTTCAACCCACTTCTCATTTTTCTTCTTCTCCTCCTGTAATTTATTGTTTTCGGCTCTCCTCCTCCTCCTCCTCAGCTCCATCCCCTGCCTCTTCCCTGTGTTTTCATCTGGAGAAAAAAAGGGAAAAACCCATTTTGCTCTTTCCCCAGCTCCAATTCCCCTTCCACCCCCACAGCCTCCCACCTCCCCTCCCAGCCCTGGAACCTTTCCCTGGTAGTGTTGCTGTAACTGTTCAATTAAAGGAGCAATTACAAAATCAATCAAACCAAACCAGAGCTGAGCACCGAGGGGGGCCCAGCTGGGGACAGGGACGGTGCCAGACCCTGCCCAGCCTGGGGCAGCTCCACTCAGTGTTGGGGACGCCCAGGACAGGGTGGCACTGGCACCACCAGCCTCACACCCCCTGCAGAAAACCCTGGAAAAGCTGCTGGTGCTCCCCATGGTTTGGATCAGCCGTTCTGTGATTTTAACAGGATAAATCCACACGTGGATGGGTTTATCTGAGATTTCTTGGGGTTTCCCATGCTGATTCCCTTTCCCCTTTGGATGGGTGCTCCTGGAATCCCTGTGTCCCCTTTGTCACACGCTGTCCTTTCACCAGGTGACACTCACAGTGTCTCACTCCCCACTGTCCCTGTCTCCTTGGAGCCACATCCATGATTTTCACTGCTGGAATTCCCTCCCAACACCTGCAGCCCCCTTGGTGCTGTCACAGCCAAGCCTGTCCCTGGCAGAGAGACACAAATCCTTCCAAACTCATCCCAAACAAGGCAAGATGAGCTGGGAAATGGGTTGGATTAAGGGAAAGTTGTACAATGAGTTTGGGTTCATCTGTGGGCAGAATCCTGGCAGCTTTCCACAAGGAATTTGGCTTTGGCACAAGGATTTTTCCAAGGAGAAAATCCTGCTCCTGGTGGCACCAGGGAAAGCCCCATCACCACCTGGAAAGGCTGATTTCTTTGATTTCTTCTTGGGAGGACATCCATGAGAGGAAGAGCTCCTGGGAGCCTTGGGATGATCCGTCAGGAGCACACCTTGGTGTCACTGCTGGGTTCTGGGCCAGCTCCTCAGGGAAGACCCCTCTGATGGAAGGGGGCTGCTTTCCACAAGGAATTCAGTAGCTTTCCACAAGGAATTCAGCTTTGGCACAAGGATTTTTCCAAGGAGACCCAGATCCTGCTCCTGGTGGCCCCAGGGAAAGCCCCATCACCACCACATCCCTGGAAAGGCTGAAGCAAACCAAGGAGAATTTGGGATGAAAATGATGGGAAATGCTTTGTTGTCTTCTTGGGAAGACATCCATGAGAGGAAGAGCTCCTGGGAGCCTTGGGATGACCCATGAGGAGCACACCTTGGTGTCACTGCTGGGTCCTGGGAAGACCCCTCTGATGGAAGGCAAGCAGGACTGGAGCCATTTAATGAGGAGCTCTGATCCCACACTCACGCCTGGTTGTGCAGAGTCAGAGAAGCAGCATCCCAAAGGTTTATCATTCCTTTCAGAGCAGGAATCTGGCAGCATTCCTGGGGCAGGAGTCCAGTTCGGCTCTCATTCTCAGTGAGCAATCCCAAAAGCCCTGTCACCCTGCAGGTCCCAGGCACTCAGGGCTGTGACACTTCCCAGTGTGGCACCAGGGACAAATCCATTTGCCAGGATGCTTTAAGGAGGTCCCCATCCCTGTTTTTTTAATTTCTTTTGTCACCCCCAGCTCAGAGGTTGATACCTATTAAATATTGAAGATAAGCACACAACTTCCCCCCGTTCCCAAGCTCCCATATCTGACATTTTTGCTGCTGCAAAACTCCTCGATTTCCCCACCCACCTGGAAACACAGGATGAGGAGGGCTGGAAAGGCAGGAATTTGGCACAGGGGTGGGTTGATTTTCCTGCCCCTTATCAGGCTGGTGCCAGGTTATCTTGGATTGTGCTGATACCATTGAGGGTGGATTTACTGGGTGTGCCCACGGCCTTGGTGTTTGGATAAATCCAAGGAAATCGGGCTGTTTCCAAGCTCTTTAAAGCCTGAAACATCAGCCCAGCTGTGCAGGTGATGCAAGTCTGCAGGTGCTGCTGGATTGGGACTATTTGGTCATCTATAATTTGGGAAAATCCCCAAGGTTTTGTCCTTTGGCTCCCAGTCCTAACTCGATTTTAATTTGTGACTTTCACACAGCCTTTGGTTGGAAGGACCAGCTGAGAGCTTGGATGAGATTCCCATTTTTTCCTGGCGGGTTTGGGGCTGGGGAGAAGAACCATGATGGGAATGACCTCCAATGGCAGGTGGGACAAGGAGAGATGTTATTTCACAAGCCTTTTGTCCCAGTGCCACCAACCTGTCACCCGTCCATCATGGCTGGCAAGGAGCAGATCCCAGTTCAGGAGGGAGGAAAACCCACCTGGCTCCTTGGACGAACAGCAGATAAAGATCCAAAAACTCTGCTGGGCTGAGAGATCCCAGTTCCAGTTCCCAGTTTGCTGGGATGGGGTGGAGGTGGATAATGGACCTGGACATGCTCCCACTTGGTTCCTGTCAGGTGGGAAATCACAGTCCCATGGGGATTGACTCCTGATCTGTGGGGGTCTCGCTCCTGACTTGCAGCAGGATAAATAATGGGAATTATGTTACAGTGAGGCCCTGGCACAGGTTGTCCATGGACGCTGTGGTGCCCCTGGACCCCTGGCAGTGCCCAAGGCCAGGTTGGATGGGACTTGGAGCACACTGGGATGGTGGAAGTGTCCCTGCTCATAGCAGGGGGGGGGATAAAATGATTTTCAACCCAACCCAACCCATCTTGTGATTCCACAAACACCCAAATCCTGTGCTCCCAGATGAAGCCTGGCGTTCCTGTAGCTCTGCTCCCAGCTCCTGTGTCCCTGTGGAGTGACAGGGAGTGTGTGGGGACACGGCCATGTGCCCGGGTGGTGGCACCATGGACGAGCCTCTGGCCATGTCCATGTTCTTTGCCATCTATATTTGGTCAAAAAATGACTGAGAATTGTTTGTTTGTGGCTCCTTGGAAACCCCCCCGTGGAAATGGCTCCTTTTGTTTGGTTACTTGGGAAAAAATATTTTCCTCTCCTTCTTTCCCCATTTTGAAACACGAAAAAAGCCAAGCTTTAAAAAGCCCAGGAATATCCTGGAGTGTCACCAGGCTCCAGCTCTGCCCGTGGCTCCATCTCTCCCTGACACTCTGCTCCACCTTCCTGCACATCCTGACAATGGAAACACCATTTAAATGTCCTCCAAGTTTCTCTTCCCATTGAAAGAGGGGATTTAATTATCTTTTTTTTTTCTTTCTTTTTTTTTTTTTTTCTAAATCAGAATTAATGTGATTCTAATGTGTTCCTTTTGATCTTCAGGGGATTTTTTACACTGATGATCCCTAATTTCAAATTTTTTTTTTCTCCCTCTCCTTTTCTTTTTTTTTTTTTTTGGTTTTAATTGTTTTAAAAAGCTTCAGCGAAAAGGGGGAGAAGAAAAAAAAAATCCATCCTCCTTCTTTGGCACATCTTTAACCTTTAAGTACCTCTGGAAAAAAAAATGTTTAAAATATATTATACATTTTTAAAGAGGGTGCGTTTGACAGGTCAGTCTCAAACCTCTCTCTCTTTCCTTGCGCTGTGTTGGAATAAGACAATTTTGCAGCTTGGATTTTTTTGACAGTTAAATTGCAATGTAGGCAGAGGGTGGAATAGGGATCCTGTCTCTTTAACTCTCGAACTAGACAAAGACTTTTCCCCTCTGAGAGCTGAGCCCGGGATCAGAACTGTCAGATGATCTCGTAGCACTTGGGAGAGTTTGCAAAGTCATAATTATATCTTTTAACCTGTCTTGCTCTTTGCAAAAGAAAGGTCCTATTATATTGAAATGAGATTATTAGCCATCAAATACTTTCTTTCTTGGGATTCTTCTTTCCTAAAAAAAAAATAAAATATATGTATATATATATATATAAAATTCAAATACCTTAACTACTTTGCAATTGAATTTTTATAAAATTTACTTTTCGCTAAATAAATGTTCGGGAGCAGCTGGGTTTTTTTTTGAAAGTGTTTTTAAATGGGTGTTTTCAATATGCAGATGCAAAACAAAAAAAAAAAATCTGACTAAATGTCTGAAATGTCACCTGGATAATTAAAGGAAGGTAAAGTTTCAGAGCTCAGTTCAGGTTTTTTCTCTAACCCTGGTGCTTTTCCTCATTTCAATGCCAAAAATATCTTTTCCCCCAAAACCCAATCATTTTCAACCTTCCCTTTTCTCTTTATTATTTTTTTTCCTGTCTTTTCTTCCTGAGAAAATGAAAATGAAACCCCAAATAACTGAAAAGGGTTTTTTTTTTTAACCCCCACAATTAAAATCCCCACACTGCAGTGTCAGTGTGGGCTGCAACAAAAGGGGATGAGTGCTTTAAAGGAATTAAAGTGTCACCAAAATCACAGGAAAATCCCATCCCAAATTCAAGGAAAAGCCTCTTCAAGGAGCTCATCCAGTACCAGTTGGCACAACAGTTACACCCAGGCAAAATTTGGAATTCGGGATTAGGAAACGGCAGATATTTAGCATATTTTAAAATATCGGGCTGAATAAGGATTGAAAGGATATAAAATAGTTGAAATCCATAGAAAATCCGAGCCTGATCCCAAGATCTCTGAAGCCAGTGAGGATCCTTCCACCTGCCCAGTGGCTCCAGCAGCTTTTGCTGGGAGGGACTGGTGGCTTTAATGAGGTGATTAAAGTGCTGCCATTCATGGCCTTATAATTCAGATTGTCCTTTAGAAACTCCCTTTTCAGGGCTGGCCATACAATTCCATCCTGAGATTAAACTCAGATTTAACAAAGGGTGCAAACCCCTGTCCCAGGGTGACAGGAGCTCACCGCTGGTTTATGGGGCTTTTAAAAGACATTAAAAAATTAATTTTTAAAAAAATAAATTTTTAAAATGCTCTGTAGGGTCCTGCAGGAGTCTCCATCACTTCACCAGTGTGAAGTTTAAGACAAGGGGAACTGTTACCATGAGTAAAGTTACTCCCAGGTTAAGTCTGGTGTGTGTTTGGTGCACACCTCAGCTTGTATTTTCTTTTCCTGTGGACCAAATTCTGTTTGTTTTTTTTTAATTCCAAAGTCCATTCTTTAACCCCTGATTAACCACAGAGATGTCTCCTCGCCCACAACCCAGGTGAGTGACAGACCCACCCCACCCACCCCATGTCACACCAGCCCCTGATTTGGAACCAAACCACCCCAGGAAAGGTTTTTATTTTTGATGGAAAGAACATTTTAACATTTTTCAGGACAGGAAAGTCTGGGATTCACTGAGCTGCACATCAGCACCTGCTGAATGTTCCAGAAACCCAGGCACCTGCTCAGGGGTTCTGTGTCTCCAGAGCTCCCTCGTGCTCCTTTGCTACTGAAACCTCTCCCTGCCTTACCTGCTTTTAATACCCACAAACTAACCTGCTTGAACCCATTTCAAACTAAAACCACATATTTCCCCCTGATTTATAGAACAAAACATTCAAGGAAATCACTGGACACTCTCAGCAGGTGTTCTGTGCCTCTCC
>NW_005054512.1:761170-761996 GCF_000277835.1 Geospiza fortis
CTGAAGCTGCAGCTCCGAGTTCAAGGCAGGAGCAAATGTCTGCTTTCACTCCTGCATTTTTGCCCTTCTATTTCTTTTCCAAGGGGATGACTTCAGAGCAGAGAGTGGCAGAGATTCATGGAGTGCCTGCCTGAGCTGCCTTTAATTGTCCCTGCATGCTGGGGAGCCAGGAGATAAGAGCGGAGAGCCACTTCAACCTGTGTGAATTGGCAGCGGTTCCCTGACTCGCTGGAGCAGCCTCAGTTTACACCACCGAGGATCTGACTTGGAATTTCAAGGCTTTCCAGTTGCTATCATAAATATATCTTCTTTTTCTTGGCAATGAAGTCATCTAGAGAGTGGTTCCAAAAAATTAAAAGAAGCTGTTGGCAGATGTGTCTATTAGTTTGAGCTGGAGGGGTTTGGCTTTTTTGGAGGCTTGAGCTCAGACGTGGTGTAGCCTGGAGGCTTCTGGACGTCCACAGTAGCTTTACCTTTGGCTGGGCTCTTGTTCCTGGAGGAATGTGCTTTGTTGAGGTATAGGAGAGGTTTAAATGAGAGATCAGGGAGAAATGGGGAATGGGAAGAATTCCAAAGCTGCCCCTTGTCTCACTGACGGCCCCAGTGAATCCCCCAGTCCCAGGGATGAACGTGTGCTAGGCCATGTGAGGTGATATCCAAATTTGCACATTTAAAACACAAACCCAGCACCTTTCCCAAGGGCAAACTCCTTTTTTTTTCCCAGTAGAAAACTCTCCCAGCCTCCTGGGAGCAGAATTCCTCAGCAGGGCTGTGCTGGGGAAGCCCTGCCCAGCCAGGCCTGCCATGGCCGGGGCGCGGGGCTGGC
>NW_005054512.1:762069-769906 GCF_000277835.1 Geospiza fortis
CCCCAGGTGTGCCAAGCCCAGTGTGCCAAGCCCAGCGTGCCCTGGCTGTGCAGGGCTGGCTTCTCTGCAGTCTCTCTGGAGCCATCCATGCCCCACTCCCGGCTCCAGGGGATGTGGAAGTTGCTGTGTTTGCTCTCCTTTAGCAGCCCCTGGAGGCTTCCTTGAAGGTGAGGGTGGCTTTGCAGAGTAGGGCTGGGAAAAAAAAACGAAGCTGTGTTTTGGAGAAATGAGGTTTTGGTTGGTGGAACTCACCCCAGAGGGACCCACACATGTCCTGCTGGGCCTGTCTGCGGCCTGTGCTCACACCACCTACACAAATCAAGCTGAAACTCTCTACAAATTTCCAGCTGGAGCTGAAATTGCCTGGATTTTATCATTTGGACTTGGGAGTCTCTCAGAAAGAGCATCAAAGCTCCATGACTGAGTTAAACTGGCTTTGGGGACTCAGCTGCCCACACTCCTTGGAGAGCAGAGCAGCGCACAAATAGCCATGTGCTGCTCTCCTGGGCTGTGCCAGCCAGGAACCAGAGCCACCAGGAGCTGAAATCCCATTTCTCTGTGTGGTGTCACCCTTCCTGACAGGAATCACTCATCAGGAAGAGTGATAATCAGCAGCAGCTCCCAGGAGGGGAGGAAGCACTTGCTGTGGGCACCATTCACCTTGGCAGCTCTCTAAGGAGTTTGGTGTGGGCCCAGAGAGCAGCATAGGCAGGATTTGTGTTGGTGCAGCCTTTTTGGGCAATACCAGCTCCCCAAACTTTGCTAAGTGGAGCATTTTTTCCTAAAGCAGCTCTGCTTCTTGCTGCCAAGACAGTCCTATCACCTCCAGATACTCGGCACTTTCCAGGCTGGATCAATGGGCAATTGTTCCAGAAACACATGGAACTCCCCAGCCTGCCTCTCTCCTTCTGTTGTCTTGTGTTTTCATTGGGTTTTTCTTGTTCTTTTTTTTTTTGAAAATTTTATTTCAACCTTAAACAAAACCCCCAGAGATCCGAGCAAAAAATAGCACGAATAAGAAAACAAATTCTATCATAATTTTTCTCCAGGCCAGGGAAATAATTGCCCGGCGTGCTCTGCTCCTCCTTCCCCAGCCCCAGGAAGGTTTTACGAGCTGGAGCAGCCGCTCTCTCAGGAGGTGCTAGAGAGGAAAAGGAGCCCACAAAGCCAGGGCCGTGTTTTCCATCTGCTGTTTCCCCATGGAAGCCAGGCCCAGCAGTGACAAACCCCTCAGATCCTTGTCAGGGAGCTGAGCTGACACCTGGCCCCGGTGCAGTGACCATTCCAGGGCACTGGACTCGGCTCAATCCCACATTTTGGGTTTTCAGGCCCCTCACAATAATCACCTCTTAACTCCCCCTCCCTCCTCAGCTCTGGGCTCTGAGCAACAGCAGACGGGAGATTTCATGTGCCATAAATATTTAGATTGTGCCTGTGTGTTTATAACACTTGCTCGGGGTGGGACTGGAGCTGCTCACACTCACACCTGATGCTGGGGAAAGTTTTCCATCACCTCACGGGGACCACGGAGCAGTTTTGAGCCAGGCCTGATGGGGATCAGGGTCTGGGTTGTCCTTCCCTGTCCTCCTGCTGGAAAACAGCCCCAGGAACAATGTGAGGGGGATTTCATGGAGCTGCTGCTCCAAAGGATCCAGGGGAAAAAAAAAAGAGTTGTGGTTGGGATGGAATGGGAAATTTTTGCACTGGGATTCCGTGTGGCACACAGGGGTTCCAGGCTTCTCCAACACGGAATCCCAGCCTGGTTTGGGTTGGAAGGGACCTTAATTCCCATCTCAATCCACCCCCTGCCATGGACAGGGACACCTTCCACCATCCCAGCCTGCTCCAAGCCCCATCCCATGGCATGGTTCCCCTGAAAAAGCTGGAATAACTAAAGCAGAGGATTTAAGAGCAGGTTAGACCACAGGAAGGGCATTAAAGGGGATTTTTGGAATGCAGAACAGCCCAGCTGAGGCTCTAGGCCCTCTTCCACAAGGATCAGGCCAAGCTGTGCTGTGCTGGTGGCCCTGGCTGGGTTGGACTGGGCAGACTGGGAGGCCCTGCAGGGCAGACCCCGTGCTCTGCCCAGCACTCTCCAGAGCACCGGGGCTCTGAAGTGTTGTGGAATTTTTGGGGCTTTAATAAACGTGTTTTTACGAATGTTTCTTTAGGGGAAAATATTTTTCTTGTGTTTCTCTGCGTAGCCTCTTTAGGACTTGCTGTGGAAGTGCAGCCAATACTTTGAGCTCTGGCTCATTTTTTTCCCTGTCCTGGGCTTTTTTTTCCTCTCCTTTTGTTTTGTTTTTTTTTGGAGAAGAAATAAATCTCAAGTTTTAGTCCCTTCCCTTGCTCCTATTCCATCTACCTGCTGGGTTCTGTTATGTGGATTTAGAAAAAGGAAAAATGACTCCATGGCAAACTTGGGAAGGGTTTTCCTCCCTGGGCCGGAGGTTTGATATTTGTCTTTGCTCCAACCTTTTTTCTGGAGCCATTAATGCTTATCATGGTCAGAGATAAGGCATTACCAAAGATGGATAATAAAGGATTTTGGAGACTGTTGGTTCCTCTTTAAATTTTGAGTTTGGTGCAGCGAAGACTGGAGTGAAGAAGGAAAAAAAAAAGCCACAGAAAAAAGAGCGAGAAAACCCTTCCTCATTTTGTTTTAGAATCAGCAGATGGAAAGGAAACATAAACTCAATTTTATGTGGATTATAAGGCACCTATAAAGAGTCATATGAACTGAGACACTTGGCTCTGGTACCCTAATGATACCTATGGAACAATATGTGAAACCTATTACACTCTCCTGGCTGTATGTGTGTGTATATATTTATATATATGGACAGAGAATGAGCGAGGGGGACGAAATATGGGGCCTTTATTTTTATTGGCTTCTGCGAAGAATAAATTACACAGCAAGGGCAAGGTTAAATTATTGTAAATGTCTGTATGAAAGGCATCACTTAATTATTAACAGTCTGCTACAAATAAAAGGTACAGATGCTAAAATGGCCTGACCTGCTGGACTGGGGGGGTTGTTTAAAGTTGGGGCTGAGGCCCACAGCTGACTTGTTCTGTCAGACAGGCTGGAAAAAGAGGCAGGGTAAGGTTTCATTGCAGGGTGGCTTCGAGCCCTCTTTCCCAGATGGCAAGGGAAGGCTTGGAAAATGGGGCAGGGGAAGGTGGGAGCATTCTGAAATCAAGGGGATTTGATTTCCACTGCCAGCTTAGAACCACCTGGATGGGGAAAAGATGGAAACTCCAAGAGTTTAACTCCCTGTAAATTTTGTCTCTCAGTTTCTCTCCCTCATGCCTTGCCCACAAAGGGCAAACCCACAGTGGATTTTTCTTAAAGTGGGATTGGGAAACTCACCCCTGTCCCAGGTAGGAGAAGGTCAGAACCCCTTTAAAGAGGGGGCTGCACCTGGGCAGTCTGCAAAAGGTAACTCACAGACAAAACCATCCCAGCATGGAATTTTCACAGGGAAACTTGGGCCTGCACCAAGTTGGGAGAAAAAAAAAAATAAACCTGAAACTCCACCAGTCTATAGGAATGAAAACTCTGTGGAAAGCTCTCCTTTGCACTCACTCACCAAATTAAAGCTGCTTTTGGCAGGGAAGGGGCCGTGTCTGTGATTCCACGCTCAGCCTCGGGGCCAGATGGAATCCCCTGGAGCAGCTGGGCTCACCCCCTGCCCACTCCCACCCTCTCCTGCACGCTCCAGGCACTCCCTGCTGGAGCCACAGCATTGTCCCCTAGGGAGAAACATCCAGCCTTGATTTAAGACCCCCAAATCCCTGAGAATTCGCTGCCTCCCCCTCGCTAAGCCCTTCCAAAGGCTCCATGTGCCAACACCACCGTTTGCTCACGTGGAAAAACAGGATGGCGAAGGAAACACTTGGTGTGAGCTTGGTCCTGGTGGATTTTAAAGCAGTTAGACACCTGAGGGGATGGGACAAAGAGGACAAACCCAGATAATCACCTTCCAGTGCTCCCTACACCCATGTTTAGCTGCAGAGCATCCCCAGCCCTGTCTTTGACACAGAGTTGTGTAAAGCCACACATCACATTATTGCCATGAGCTTTCACCTGCTCATTTCCATAGCACAAACCAAACCAAAACGTGCCAATTTCATCTCCCATGTTACTGAAATTCCCATCAGGGGTTGTGTGTCTGCTTCCCCTTCATCCCCTTGGCTCTGGCTGCTCCCTCAGTGGCAATGGGATGCCCTTGTTCCAAGGCTCAGGTTTGTGGAGAAGGTGTTGAAGAAATTATTAAAAAAAAAAAAAGAATTTTGGTGTGGTTTCCCAGCCCCTCAGATGTCTGCATGAAGGTTTGGAAATATGAGCCTCGAGCTGGGGAAATTTGAAGTCCAGGTGGAGACTGGTTGGATGGAATTAGTGACAGGTAAATTCTCTGCTCCACAGGATTCCTCCCATCTCTGTGTTTTACCTTTGTGGGAGCCTGATGTTTTCCCACAAAGCCCTCGATGACAGCAGAGCAGGAAAACACTTAACCCACTGCTTCTTTGAGTTCTGGTGCTGCAGGGAAGAGGAGCAGAGGCTTTTCCCTGCTCCTGGCAGCCAGGGATGGAATCCCTGCCGGGGAAAAGCTGCCTCCACAGGAGGTACATCGCTGAACAAGGGGGAGCGTGTCGTGACCAGGCTCCAACAGTAGCACAGCCTGCTCCAGACCCCATGGGCTGCTGAGAATCCTGATCCCTCACATCTCATGGACTGCCTTGGCCCCTCTCCAAAGGCCCTTGGCAGCCGTTCAAGGCCTCGCAAGGTGCTGAACACGCCGAAGTTCCTTTGTCTCCGGCATATGTGTGTGTGTGTGGGGATGGATTACCCCAGCTTCCCTTTGGAATGGGGCTGGGATTTGGCTGGAATAGTCAGGCAGAGCTGCAGGTGAAGGGTTTGTAAGGTGCCTTCACCTTGTGTGGGAGCTCCAGCTGGTTCTCCAAAGGTTTCTGATGGGGGATCTCGGTTCTAGCTGTGGGTAAAGCTTTGGCAAAGCATCAGGAGTGTTGATGAGATCAATCCAGAGCAGGACAGATACAGATTACCCCAGTTTCCCTGCTGGAATGAGGCTGGGATTTGGCTGGAATAGTCGGGCACAGCTGCAGATGAAGGTGGCTTCACCTTGCGTGGGAGCTCCAGCTGGTTCTCCAGAGGTTCTTGGTGGGGTATCTCAGTTCCACTCATGGTTGTGGCCTGGGAGAGGTGTGGATAAAGCCTTGGCAAAGCATCAGGAATGTTGATGAGATCAATCCAGAGCAGGACAGGGGTGGAGATGTTGTTGGAAGCCCCTTTTGAGCAGCTGCTGAGTGGGAAGTGCTGGTGGTCACTGCTTGGGCCTCCTCTTTCCCCAGCTTCCTCTCTCCCTTTTGGGGCTGTTTGAGCAGGGTTTGTCTCTCCCTTTTGAGGCTTTTTGAGCCAGCTTCCTCTCTCCCTTTTGGGGCTGTGTGAGCAGGTTTTGTCTCTCCCTTTTGAGGCTTTTTGAGCCAGGTTCCTCTCTCCCTTTGGGGGATGTTTGAGCAGGTTTTGTCTCTCCCTTTTGAGGCTTTTTGAGCCAGGTTCCTCTCTCCCTTTTGGGGCTGTTTGAGCAGGGTTTGTCTCTCCCTTTTGAGGCTTTTTGAGCCAGGTTCCTCTCTCCCTTTGGGGGATGTTTGAGCAGGTTTTGTCTCTCCCTTTTGAGGCTTTTTGAGCCAGCTTCCTCTCTCCCTTTTGGGGCTGTTTGAGCAGGGTTTGTCTCTCCCTTTTGAGGCTTTTTGAGCCAGGTTCCTCTCTCCCTTTTGGGGCTGTTTGAGCAGGTTTTGTCTCTCCCTTTTGAGGCTTTTTGAGCCAGCTTCCTCTCTCCCTTTTGGGGCTGTTTGTAGCTGCAAAGGGCTCCATGATGGGCGGCTGAATGGGGTGGGGGAATTTTTGTTGTTGGGATTCAGTGGGAAGGGTGGGGAAGAGCAGAACTGCCACCAGGAGCTGGGGCTGGGATGGGAAGGAAATTCAGAGCTTTCTGAAGGTGCAGGAGCAGGGCCAGGGCCAGGTGTGTGGGAAGGGGCTGCTCCACCAATGTCCCATTCCCACACCCCCTTCTCCCATCCAGCCCAGAGGGGAGCTGTGGCTGGGGGTGAAACTCCAGAGGCTGTAAAATCCACCCGGGATCTCCACGAAAGGGAAAAAGTGACAGGGGGAAAAGCAGGGCCGGCCCCACCTCGCAGGGTCCGGCTGGAATGTGTTTGCTCTGGGGGGGAGCGGTGCCGGTGTTGGGTTTGTAACGTGAACCCTCTGCAAATACCTCCGGGGCAGACAGGTCCCTTTCGGGCTGTGTTTATTTAATAAAGAGCCGGTGAAGTAACTGCAATTTCATTGTCAATTTACTAATGCGTTACAGTTATGTTTCTGAACCTCATTGTTTGGGCTCAGGAGCTCGCAGTGCCTGGCCAAAACTTTCATTTTTTCTCCCCCTTATTCCTCCCCTCAAGTGTAAAACACGTTTTATTATGACTAGAATGTCTTCTATTTATCAAAAACTGGGATTAAAACCCTTGACTCCCCCCTTCCATGCACATATCCAACTTGGCAGCAGGTCAGTGATTAACCTCCTGAAAGCCTCACTTGCTCACTCTTTTTTTTTTTTTTTAAAGTCTTTTTTTATTATTTTTAAGAGAGGTAAAACCACGCACGTTTGCGCACACGCTGACACATAACACACACACATTTTAAAAGTTCATCTGGGAAGAATACAATGGAAACTCTGGCTGGAAAAGCCACGGAGCTGTGCGTCTTTGTGGTCTGGGAAGTCTGACTACGGCCTCCTACTCTTTTGGATGGAAATCTGGGCTTTGAAACACGATTGCATGCTCTTATTAATAATAATAATAATAATAATAATAATAATAATAATAATAATAATAATAATAATAATAATAATAATAATAATACCCCAAAAGTCAGCCAGCCTTCCCCAACAGAGAGTGAAAAAGAGAAATGAGGTTTTTGGATGAAGAAGGGGAGAAGGTGGCAGAGCAGCTGCTGAGTTGTTTTGGGTTGGAGCCTCAGCAGGTCCTTCCTGCTGTGCAAAGGGGTGGAGAGCAGTGGTTTGGTGGATCCCCTCTCCCACACTGGTTTATTTTCACCAAGAATCCTTATAGGAGAGGAGTTTCCTCCTCCCAAAGCTGTGGAAGAGCCTTGGCTTCAGCAAGTTTGATTTCAGGGCTGCTGTGGTGGGAGCAGGGTGGGACAATTGGCTCCAGATAGGACACGGGAACCTTTTTGGGTTGATGTTTTTGCTCTGGAACACTGCAAACTTCCCTATCCCACATTCCCAGGCACTGGGGGGTTTTGGAAGCAGCTCTGCCTGTGGGTACCTCTGTGTGTCCACATTCCCATCAGTAACGGGGCACACCCACCGGCAAAGCTCGGCCTGTTTGACTTTCTGTCAAGGGATTTGGGGTTTCATTCTGCCCAGGACACTCCAGGTGTTGCTCCCTGGGACAGAGCTGTGCCAAGGCTGTGCCACTCGATGATGGAGCCGCCCGTGGATGTCTCAGGGTTGTTTGAGCTGGGTTTGTCTGTCTCTTTTGGGGCCGTTTTAGCCTGGTTTGTCTGTCCCTTTTGGGGCCGTTTGAGCCCGGTTTTTCTGTCCCTTTTGGGGCAGTTTTAGCAGGGTTGTTTGCTCCCTTTTGGGGCTGTTTGAACTTGAGTTTGTCTCTCCCTCCTGGGGCTGTTTGACCTGGGTCTGTCTCTCCCTCTTGGGGCTGTTTGACCTGGGTCTGTCTCTCCCTTTTGAGGCTGTTTGAGCAGGTTTTGTCTCTCCCTTTTAGGGCCGTTTGA
>NW_005054512.1:769925-786498 GCF_000277835.1 Geospiza fortis
GGGGCTGTTTTAGCAGGTTTTCTCTCTTCCTCTC
Organism: Geospiza fortis; assembly: GCF_000277835.1. Lineage (NCBI taxonomy): Eukaryota > Metazoa > Chordata > Aves > Passeriformes > Thraupidae > Geospiza > Geospiza fortis. Next base: position 769,960 of record NW_005054512.1, read on the forward strand.
AGGGCTGTTTGAGCAGGTTTAGTCTCTCCCTTTTGAGGCTTTTTGAGCCAAGTTCCTCTCTCCCTTTTGGGGCCGTTTGAGTCGGGTCTGTTTCTGCCTTTTGAGGTTGTTTGAGCAGGTTTTGTCTCTCCCTTTTGGGGCTGGTCTGAGCACAGTTTCTCTCTCCCTTTTGGGGCCCTTTGAGCCAGGTTCCTCTCTCCCATTTGGGGCTGTTTTAGCAGGTTTTGTCTCTCACACTTGAGGCTGTTTGAGCAGGTTTTTTCTCTCCCTTTTGAGGCTTTTTGAGCCAGCTTCCTCTCTCCCTTCTGGGGCTGTCTGAGCCCAGTTTCTCTCTCCATTTTGGGGCCATTTGAGCCAGGTTCCTCTCTCCCTCTCGGGGCTGTTTGAGCAGGTTTTGTCTCTCCCTTTTGGGTTTGTCTGAGCCCAGTTTCTCTCTCCCTTTTGGGGCTGTCTGAGCTCAGTTTCTCTCTCCCTTTTGGGGCTGTCTGAGCCCAGTTTCTCCCTCCCCGCTCTCACCCCCACGGGATCCCGGCTCTTTCCCCTCAGCCTCTCCGGGCCTACCCCGCTCCGGCAGCTGCAGCCCAGCCCCGCTGCCCAGGGCCGTGACCCCGGAGCTGCTCCGGCTCTGCCCTCAGAGGCCCCCATCAGCTCCCGGGGCCCTCCACAACACAGTCGTGACAAATTACATGGGGTGGCTTCAGCGGGGACCCCTCGGCCTTTGAAGCCGCCCTTGAAGCCCGGCCCGGGCCGGGGCTCCGGGAGCGGCCCCGGCGCAGCGAGTGCGGCTCGCTCGGTAATGAGAGGGAAGATTTCTGCTAATCTCCTCCTAAATGAGGGGCTAATTCCTCCCGCAGAAACTTGTCAGCTGCTTGTTAACAGCCTCTCGGACCCGCGCTCACGTGGCCTTCATTATTTTTAGGAGGTTTGGAGCAGAAGCATAAACTTTGCTTAAACGGATCTCCTTTAACAACCCCGATGGTTTGGGAGACAAATCCGGCAAGAAATCCAGCAGCACTTGTACTAGGAGTCGTTTCGCATAGAATTTCCCCCCTTTTTTTCCCCCCTTTTTTTTTCCCTTTTTTTTCTTTTTTTTATTGGTTTGGACCATAAGCATAAACTTTGGCGAAACGGAGCTCCTTTAACAATCCTCGGCTTAAATCCGAGAGAAATTCGGCAAGAATTCCAGCAGCACTTGTACTGGAGGACGTTTCGTATTGAATTTTCCCCCCTTTTTTTTCTTTCTTTTTTCTTTTTTTTTTTTTTTCGTTTTTTAAATGTGGAAACTTTTAGGCACAATCCCGGCCCTGTGTTTAAGTCATTAAAACATCTTTAAGCATTTTCTGGTTTGAGTTTTCTTAGCAGCAGTCCTTTTCCTGGAATGTATTTTATTTTTCTTTTAAGTTGATGAAAAAAAAAAAGAAAAATAATAAAAAAATAATCCACAAAAAAAAAAAAAAAAAAAAAACCCAAAAAAAAAAAAAAAAAAAACCCCGCCCCTTGTATTTCCAGGAGATTTTTTTTTTAAGGGGAGTGAGGAGGGAGGGTGGAGGAGGTTGTGGGATGAGGAAAGTGAGAGAACAGGGCCCTTTCTGTGCTTTATTTCTAATCCGCAGGAATCCATTTTAGCCTTTTACGGCTGTTGCACTTGCTGACAGGATTTACATTCTCCGTATGTTATCTGAAACATCACAATCTGCGGCTCTGGGATTGTTTCATGCCTGGGTTAAAAACACCACCGGTGCTTCTGGGAGGGAGCTGGGGAAGAGCAGGGAGGGAAAGCTTTTAAAAAGGGGGAAAAAAAAGGGGAAAAGTGAGAGCAGAGCACTTCACTGGAGCTGCTGTCGGCAGAGTTCACGGCCCAGACAAACTGATGTTCAAGGCAAGCAGGGAGGGTTTTAGATCCCTTTGATTCCAGCCTTGTTGGAGCACAGATCTGGGAAAGCAGCGATGGAAAAATCCTGGAAAAATCCACCCTGTGCCGGCTCTGTCTGAAGCCCCTCCGTGTTGAGCTGGGATGGAATCACAGAAGGGTTTGGGTTTGAAGAGGCCTGAATGTTCTTTCAGTCCTACCCCTTAAAATATTCCATTATCCCAGGTTGTTTCCAGCCTGGCCTTGGACACTTCCAGGGATGGGGCAGCCACCTGTGCCAGGGCCTCCATACATTTAAATTTCCCAGGGACATCCATCCATTTAAATCTTCCCTCTTTCTATTTTTCGGTCATTCCCCTTGTCCTGTCACTACAGTACTCTGGGGATGGATGGATGGATGGATGGATGGATGGATGGATGGATGGATGGATGGATGGATGGATGGATGGATGGATGGATGGATGGACGGACAACAGCATCCAAAGACTTTCTTCTGCCCCGTGTATCAAGAGAATAAAACTTGATTTTGGTAGAAACCAAACCAAATGCCATTAAAATCCAACTTTGCCACGTGTTTGCTGAGAAAAGAGCGAACACTGAGGACGTGGTAACAATTCTCCAACAGCCCCAAACGTTGCTGTGCCCATCAGTGATCCCAAACACTCATCCCTGCCTCTGCCTCAGCCTGGATACCCCAAAACCCCAAAAAAACCCAAAAAACCCCCAGGCTGGGCTGTTCTCTGCATTCCCAGTAAGTCTGGGCCGTGTCTCTGAATGCACAAGGAGGTGCCACTCCACGTTGTTGGCTTTCTGATCATGACCAAGCTCTAAGCTCTTAAGGTAGGGACTTCAGCTTTTTAATAACTCACAGGAGAACCCAGGGAAAATGTAAGTTTTATGGAGTCTAGAGAATATTTTTAAAGGATTTAGATGTCTGGAAAAAGTGTCTTAGGAGGTTTAACTGCTTTGCAGTGGAAAAAAAAATAACACAAATATTCTTATTTCTTTGTTAGTCCCTTTTGGGGCAGAGCAGCCGCCACATGTTCCGGGCAGGGCTGTGATCCCAAGGCTCTGGGCCAAATCCCAAATCCGTGCAAGGCAGCACAGTCCAGGTAGGGTGGGCTGGAGCTTGGTCCCGTGTGTGTTTACAGGCTGAAAGCTCAGTAATCACTGGGGATCTGAGAGATGATTATTTTTGGGGTGGTGTGAAACTCTCTGTGCTGTGAAAAGCTCCGTGTTGGGGAATCAGGAACATTATCCGGGATCCTAATGCAAACAAAGGGGGATTTGGGCTCTTCTTGTACCCCCCTGTCTGTGCTCCATGCTGGTTTATCCTCTTAGTTAGCATGGAGCCACCTCTCCAGGAGCTGGATCGTGGCTGGGCACCCACTGGGGCTTTGTGCCAAAGCAGGAGGAGCTTTCAGGTTGGTCTGTGGCACCTGAGCTCAGGAAAAGCTCAGAAATCACAGAATTACCCAGCGTGGCACTGGCACAGGCCACTCCACACATCGCTGATCTCAAATTCACAATTTCCTGATGGAAAGGGTGGTCAGATAATGGAAGGGGCTGCCCAGGGAGGTTTGGAGTCCCCATCCCTGGAGGTCTGAATGTCACACTCAGCGCTGTGGGCTGGTGACAGAGTAGGGATTGGGCACAGCTTGGCCTTGAGGAGCTTTTCCAGCCTCAGAGGTGCTGGGATCCAGTGGGACACATCACGACCCTCATCCCATGTGTGTCCCTGCTGGGTGTGTTGCCAGCGTCCCACACAGATCCCTTCCTGATCCCAAGTTTGACCTGGAGCTCCCTCTCAGATAAGAAGGAGAGCAGGTTTGGGTCAGATATAGGGAAGAAATTCCTCCCTGTGAGGGAGGTGAGGCCCTGGGGTTGCCCAGAGAAGCTGTGGCTGCCCCTGGATCCCTGGCAGTGCCCAGGGCCAGGCTGGACCAGGCTTGGAGCCACCTGGAACACTGGAAGGGATGATCCATCTCCCTTCCAACCAACCCATCCCACGGTTCTGTGAGCACCCAGCACCCTGCCTGGCCATTCCTGTCCCCCCAACAGCCACAGGAGGTGCTGGGGTCACTTCCACCCACCCCTCTGGCAGTGCCCACCCCCGGGCACCCCCACTGGAGCTGTGTCACCCCACCCATCCCTGTGAGTGAAAGAACCCACCTGTGTCTGTGGGGCCTGTTTGGGATTCCTTGGGAAACTTTAACCTCTATTAATACCTCTGAATTATTCCTTCATATGGCAAAGCACTTATGTAAACCGATCTCCTCCCTCCTTGGAGGAGGCAGGCGCTGCTCAGATGGATCTACCTGCTCTCAGGGGGCTCCCAAACCCTCCACATTCCTCCACAGTGCTGCTTTTTTTCCCCTTTTTTCCCCCCTTGTGCGTGTGCTGGGAGCGGGCACGTGATGGGAAAAGGGGGAGAGAGGAGAAGGAAGGGAGGAGTGAGATCACTGGGATAATTATTGGCTCCGAGGCCTCTGCAGCAGCAGCAGCAGCAGCAGCAGGTTGGGGAGAACATTTGTCTGTCTCTCCGTCAAGTTTTGCCGAGCTGGTGTCTGAGTCAGACCTCCCCAGAGCTGGAGGAAATTAGGAGGAGGCTGGCTGGGGTCAAGTGAGCTTAGCTGTCATTTACACCAACACCTTTTTGTGTCCAGAGCAGGGAATCCATGGGAACCCATGGAAATCAGAACCAGGACCTGGAGGTTCCCACCAGCACCAGGGATTCCCAGCCAGCAACACCCAGAAGCTGTGGAATCATGGGGCTGTCCTGAAATTCCTCGATTTTATTGTTTTATTTCATTTCTTGAGGTTTATGGCTTCTGCCCTTGGCTGCAAAGGCTCAGAGGGGGTTTTGGAAATAGGAACAAGTGAAGGAGAGATCAAATGTGTCACGAAATCGTGGGACTCCAGCAGATGGGGCTCAAAGAAAAGAATGCCAAATAGCTGTGGGCTGGCAGTGCTGCTGGGTGTCCCTGGGCAGAATCAGACCTGGCCTGGGGGGCAGGAGCTTCAGGGGGAAAAGTTTCTGCCTTCCTGGATGGCACTCCGAGAATCACAGAGTGCTCTGGCTTGGAAGAGACCTCAAAGTTCATCTCATTCCATGGCCCCATGGAGACACCTTCTGCTATCCCAGGTTTTTCCAAACCTCATCCAACCCGGCCTTGGACACTCCAGGGATCCAGGGGCAGCCACAGCTGCTCTGGGCACCCTGTGCCAGGGCTTCTTCACCTTGCCAGGGAAGGATTTCTTCCCAATATCCCGTCTGTCCCTGCCCTCTGACAGTCTGAAGCCATTCCCTGTGTCCTGTCCCTCCGGGCCCATGTAAATATTCCCTTTCCATCTTTCCTCAGGCACTGGAAAGCCACAATCACAATCACAAGTCACTCTGAAGCTTCTCTTCTCCACATTGAACAATCCCACTTGTCAAACTACATTTGAACCTCTCAGGGCATTCCTAAAGCAAGGATTCCTGGATCCCAGCTCCAGCTGCCAGGATCCAAAGTTGGATTTTAGCCTGGTGGGAAACCCAAGGTCACAAATGATCCCAAGCCCTTGGAGAGACTTTGGCTTTTCCAACAAGTTGGAAAAAGAGGAATGGGAAATTCTGCAGTCTTTCACCCCCTCTGATCCCCAACACATGCTTTGGTTTGGTTTGATTTTGGTTTTTTTTTATATTTTTTTGCAAGCAGAGCTGAGGTTTGAAATTCCACCCACGTTGGGAAATTCAAAATCCATTTTCCATCTCTCCAGTCACCCTTTCTGCATGGCTGAGGAAAAGGGAATTTGGAATCCCTTTTTGCTTCGTTAGGAGCAGGTTAGAACTCAGCCTTTGGTCAGTTCTGAGAAGAGAGAAATGTCTGCACCCCCAAAATTCAGCTGTGTAGGATTTTCTGTCCATAATTGGATTAAATTAACCTCAGGTGAGGCAACAAACGTAGCAGTGCTAAAGAAATGCTGGAAATTGAGGTTTCTCTTGGCCTGCACAGTTGGCTTTGTCCTTTTGTGCTGTTGACATTCCTGGCTGGCTCTGTCCTCTCTCCCCAGCCCCAAGCACAGCAGGGACCTGATTTCTTCTGAAGCTCTGAGATGCCACCATCAAACCAGGCTGTCCCTGCTGTCCCTGCAGCCCAGGACTGCCCAGATCTCCCTGTGTGCCTCCTCCAGGTGATGCTGCACTGGAAGACCTGGAGATTTCCATGATTCCATGGCTCCAGCAGCTCAGGACTGCCCAGATCTCCCTGTGTGCCTCCTCCAGGTGATGCTGCACTGGAAGACCTGGAGATTTCCATGATTCCATGGCTCCAGCAGCCCAGGACTCCCCCTGGATTGCTCCAGGTGATGCTGCACTGCAAGACCTGCCCCAGAACCTGGAGATTTCCATGATTCCATGGCTCCAGCAGCCCAGGACTCCCCCTGGATTGCTCCAGGTGATGCTGCACTGGAAGATCTGCCCCAGGACCTGGAGATTCCTGCGATTCCACGGCTCCAGCCTTTCTGGAAGGTTCTGGTCACTGCAGGGGATTGGGTTAAGTCTGGACAAACGGGAGACAAAGGAATTAGTGAGCAAAATGTCCTGGCCTGTCTTCTGCAGGAGGTCACCAAGATGATCTGTTTGTCCCTTCTGGCCTTTAAATCCACTAATCTATTTTCCCTTCCAGGAACTGGAACTGTATTCTGAGAACAGCCCCTTAGGAAAAGAGAAAAAAGCAGGCAAAGGAGGCCTTTGAAAAACAACAGCAAAGCAAAACCCCCTTCAACTACAAAATAAACTGAGGTACAAGGTGCAATTAACAATGCACCAACAGCAGAGCCTGGAATGTAAATTGTATTTAAATGGGGCTGTGAAGAATGTTTCAGTCCCCTAAATGGCTTCTCTCTCCTGCTGCCTTGAACCTCCAATCAAGCCCTGCCTGGGAGTAATTTGGGGCTGGAAATTGTTGCCACACGAACAGCTGAAGGCTGGCAGGGTCACCGGCCCCCCGTGTCACACCCTGTCATTTCAGATTAAGATATGCAAAGGCGACACGGCTGCGAACTTTCCCTGGGCCGTGTCCATCCCCCGGCTGCCAGGAGAGGAAGGCGTAATTGGAGTCAACTGCTTGATTATGATAATTGCTACTGTCTGGGGGAAGGAGCAGCCCAGGCCTGGAGCCTGAGCCGTGCTGCACCTTTGGGGTCCTGCCTGGCTGCTTGCCACCAGATGGGTCTGGCAGAAAATGCCCTTTTTGGCCCCATTTCAGCCCCTTGACCTCTGCTTGACCACTTGTTGTGTCGCAGGGTTTGCTGCTCCTTCTCTGCTTCCCACCAGAGGATTGGGGCTGAAGGATTTATCCCCTAGGAGGGAAAAGAGCTTTTTGTAATGTATCACAAGCAGGAGATGAGCTGCTGTGTATTTTTATCAGTTTCCAGTGTAGGGCCCAGCAGCAATCTGTGGGAAATCCATCCGGGAAGCTCTGCTGGTCAATCTGTCTCATTTCCATTTGCTGAGAGAGCAGGGACGTTCCTGGAGGTCACTGGGATGGGAATGAGGGGCAGGGATGGGAATGAGGGGCAGGGATGCTCCTGGAGGTCCCAGGATGGGAATGAGGGGCAGGCACTGGGATTTCAGCACTTCCAGCAAAATTTAGTGGGACTTGGTGGGGTTCCCTCGTGTCCCTTTGCCTTGGAGCCCCTTTGAGAAGCAACAACAAGCCCTTCTCTGCATCAGGTTTGTTTTCAAGGCTTTTAAATGGTTTTGAGTTCCTGGGATAGAGGAGGAAGGTGAAATCCTGAGGAAATGCTGTTGAATTCCCAAATCCAGCCCAGGTTTGGGCTCTGAGGGTGAAGCCTTGGAGCCATTGGCATTTCCAGGGGGAGTCAAACCCTTCCATACCCCTGGGAAGTTTGGCTGCAATTTCCCTCAGCACACTGGAGCCCAAGGTGAGGATCTTAGGCAGAGAAAGGCCCAGAATGGAGATCACATCCATAATTAAGGAATTACTGTTAATTCCTGGCTATTATTTATTGATATCAACCCTGACTGCAAAGCTGCTGCTGTAGAGCATTAAGCACAGCCAGATAATAAATAACACAATAGTAAATAACAACAAATCCATTGGATAATTGTTTCCTTGGTGTTGACTAAAATGGTGAGGTTGAACATTAAAAAAGGAAGGAGTACCTGTCAGGACACCTGGAATTCTGGACCAGAACAGTGGGATATCAGGATCCATCTGTCCCTGTGCAATCTGCAGGAGTGCCCAGCCCCAGCTGCTCCAGGACAGGGTGTTTATGCCCTCGTAGCACTTAAGGCAATGACTCAGGACCCTGTGCCTGGGGGCTGTGACACCATTGATCCCATTAATTTATGGGATAACCAGTCCTGTGGGAGAGGTTCTTCCTAATCTCCATTTAGTTCAAAATGCTTTATCCCTTTGCAGCGAGGAATTTTGCATCCCTTTCCTCTGTAGAGCTTTCTTAAAACTCCATCCCCCTGATTCTGGGGATCATTTATTTCAATTTCCGTGGTTTTGTTTTCTTTGTTTTTTTTCCAGCTCCTCGGGAATCGCTGGGGGAATGAGCAGAGTGAGGCCTGCAGGTGAACTCTGCTTCTCCATACAAGTTCAGATCTTTCTGACAGCTTTGTTTTACTTCACCAAAAAATTGCCAAAATACACTCAGGGCCTGTTCTCTCACTCCATTTTCAGTTTCAATAGGAAACTCCAAGAGCAGCTGACAAAACCCCTTTCACACTCTCCTGATTTTTCTCTTACCAAATACCGAATCCAGCAATTCCTCCTCTCTTCCATCCATCCAGGAGCTGCAGGTGTGGGGTCAGGAGCAGGATGGGGATGTGAGGGCTCTGTCCAGGTGTCCAGCTCAGCTTGGGGCTGCAAAATTCCCAGAGGAGCTGCTGGAAGTGGCTCTCTGGAATCTCATTTGTGCCAGGGAGAGCACAAAAGCTGCCGTGGAGGGGACAGGGAGACCCCAGCACCCTCTGAGCTGGGTCTGACCTCTCTGACATCACTTAAATAGAGCCATGACCTCAGGGAGAGGCAGATCCACGGTCTGGGCACTTGGGAATGTGGTGGGATGAGGGATGCAGGGATCAGTGGGATGAGGGATGCAGGGATCAGTGGGATGGATGAGAGATGCAGGGGTCAGTGGGATGAGGGATGCAGGGATCAGTGGATGCAGGGATCAGTGGGATGGATGCAGGATGCAGGGATCAGTGGGATGGATGCAGGAACTGCTGGGATGCAGGAATCTCTCATTCCTCATGGCCAGCACAAGCAGCTGGAGTCTGGAAATGTTAACCAGGAGGTGATAAAACGCTGGCTTTTCTGGAACTTTCCTCACAAGTGTGAAAGCAAACCCGGGAATGTGGCTGTTCTTCCTTCTTTGATCACAAGGCGAACATGAAGGGAAAGTTTCACAGCCCTTCAGCACTCAGATGTTTCCTGGTGCCTGTGGTGCTGGAGGCAGTGAAACAAACACCCCCCTCCCCAGGCCAGCCCCGGGGCCTGGCAGCAGGAGGGAAGGAGCATCACAGAATCCTGGAATGGTCTGGTTTGGAATGGGACCTCAAAGCTCCCCTTGCCTGGGGATGATTTGGGAAACCTCACCTGCAGGAGGTGCCCTCACCTGAGGCAAAGGAGCTTTTCCCCTCCCTTTGGAGGAGGGGGTGAGGATGGCAGCCTCCCCTTGGGGTGCTTGGAAGGCTGGGAATTCCAAATGCTGCCTGAGAGCTGCTCATTGCTGCAGGGGAACTCAGCTCATGTCCCCGTCCCTTTGTCCCATGTCCTCCTCCAGCTGCACAGGGTGGGGTGATGTGCTGCTCTCCATTAATTAATGGCTCTCCATTAATTAAAAGCCTGGCTCAGGAGGAGATTTCAGCTCGCTGTTACCCCAGGGTTGGTGCTGGAAGTGCCAGCAGCACTTTGGGGACGTGGGAAGGGAAGGGAAGGGAAGGGAAGGGAAGGGAAGGGAAGGGAAGGGAAGGGAAGGAAAGGAAAGGAAAGGAAAGGGAAGGGAAGGGAAGGCTGGGGAAGCACGGATGGAGCCCAGCTCTCCTGAGAGCCCAGCCAGGCTAAATCCAGAGCCCACCATGGCATCCTGCAAATCTCAGCTCCCAGAGAACAGCATCAGCTCCATCTCCCACCTCCTCCCATCACCTGTGAGGGACAGGCACAGAGAGGGGGAAAAGCTCCAAAAAAAGGGGCAGGGTGGGGAGGAGGAGGCATCTTTTCCAAAAAGAACCAAAAAAAAAAAGAAAAAAAACCCCAACAGTAAACGCATCAAATAATAATAAAAACCCACCCTTTTCTTTGAGCCTCAATGTATGCTGGTGCAGTGCTTAGGGGATTAATCTCTTAAAAAATAAGTGCCATGTGAGTAGACAGGCAGTGATTAAGGTTTTAACTGATCAGTCTGCGTCTGACAGTGAACCAGCTATTATCTTAACGGAATCAAACGAACATTCAGAGCCTCGCTCAGCCCCAAACATGAAAGGAGATGTCATCTGCTGGCAGTTGGCAAAGCCGCAGGGGAAGGGGGAGAGGGAGAAAGGAGGGAAGGCAGGGAAAGCAAAACAAGGGTGAGAAAAAGGAGGAAAGGGCTGAGGAAGGATGGAGGGGTAAATAAAAGGGAGCAAGGGAGGGAAGGAGACAAAAGGGAGGGCAGGGAAGGTTTGGAGAAGGGCTCAGCTCTGGCGTTCCTCTCCTTCCCGCTGTCCCAAGTGGTTTGGGAGCCGCTCCCTGAGCCTTTGGAGCCCTGTCCAAGCCTTGCCCTGCCTTTTCCCACAGCGGCCGCCCTGGAGCAGGGAGGTCTGGCACTCTTGAACCTGAGGTCAGAAACAAGAGGGAGGAGAAGAATGGCCCCCAGGCCAGGGGAGGAAACCAGGGCAACGGGGCTCTTATGGGGATAAAAGGGCTTTATCTCAGAGCACTTCAACAAAACACACAAGGCTGGAGAAGAGGCTCTGTCAAGTGTCCGGCGGGGCCATGGGGGAGATGGCAAATCCCTGGGGGACAGGGGAGACCCCAAATCCCTGGGGAATAGAGGGGCTCATTCCTTAGGGAACAGCCCCAAATCCCTGAAGGATAGGAGAGACCCCAAATCCCTGCAGGATAGAGGGGTTCATTCCTTAGGGAACACCCCCAATCCCTGAGGGAGAGGGGAGACCCCAAATCCTGAGGGATAGAGGGGCTCATTCCTTAGGGAACACCCCAAAATCCCTGAGGGATAGAGGGGTTCATTCCTCAGGGGAGACTCCAAATCCCTGGGGAATAGAGGGGCTCATTCCTTAGGGAACAGCCCCAAATCCCTGAAGGATAGGAGAGACCCCAAATCTCTGCAGGACAGAGGGGTTCATTCCTTAGGGGAGACCCCAAATCCCTGCAGCGGCTCATTCCTTACACTGTGCAGCCCTGTCCCTCCCTGTTCCCTCATAACCACCTTTCACTCATGTCTTTGGAAAACTCTCTGTATTTTCCCCCAAAAAGGGGACAGAAATTCCCCTTTTTGGGGGAATATCCTGCTCTCCACCTGCCTGCCAAGCTCCCCTCCTTGTTCCTCAGGCTTTGGCTCCCTCAGACCCTGCTGGACACCCTCAGGTGTCCTTCCCCATCCCACACCTGCCCTGGAGCATCCCAGCCCAGGGAGAATGAATTCTGCCCCCTCTGCCAGGCTGTTATTGCTCTGAGCTGTCCCTGCTGCCTCCATCCCTGTGCTGCTGCTGCTGCTCCGTGCCAGGAGGGCTCTGGGAGCTCCAGGGTCACGACTGCCCCATTACAGGGTGAGATTTATCCTTGGCAGGTGTGCTGCTGGATGCTATATTATCCAGGATTATGAACTGTAACAGGATAATCTCTCTAATGTAATTCAAGCTCTCGACATGGCTTATGGCTCCTTAATGTACCTCAGACTGAAGAATTACAAGAACATTTTCCCCCCTCCCTGCCTTGTCAGCTCCTAAATGATTTAGGCAATCGCCTGAAGCCAGATCTTGGCCTCCAGTCATAACTCAGAGCAGTTCAGTAAATATGATGGGGAAGGAGTTTTCTGGGCTTTGCTCTTCCTTCTTCCCACTCTGCTCAGCCCTTGGCGAGCTGGGGAGTGAGCAGGGAATGAGCTGGGGTGCACAGGGAATGGGTTGGGACTCACAGGGAATGGGTTGGGACTCCAAGGAATGGGTTGGGACTCATGGGGAATGAGCTGGGACTCACAGGGAATGGGTTGGGACTCACAGGAATGGGTTGGGATTCGCAGGGAATGGGTTGGGACTTCCAGGGAATGGGTTGGGGTGCACAGGGAATGGGTTGGGACTGATGGGGAATGAGCTGGCACTCCCAGGGAATGGGTTGGGACTTCCAGGAAATTATTTGGGACTCCCAGGGAATGATCAGGGAGAACTGGGATGCGCAGGGAACAGGTTGGGACTACCAGGGAATGATCAGGGATTCCCAGAGAATGAGCAGGGACTCACAGGGAATTAACAGGGAGAACTGGGATGCCCAGGGAGTGAGAAAGGAGAGCTGGAACTCCCAGGGAATCAGTTGGGACTCCCAGGGAATGATTTGGAACTCCCAGGGAATGAGCTGGGACTCCCAGGGAACGATTTGGGACTCCCAGGGAATGAGTTGGGACTCCCAGGGAATGAGCTGGAACTCACAGGGAATGAGCTGGGAATCACAGGGAATTAATAGGGAGAGCTGGGATGCCCAGGGAATGGGTTGAGACTCTCAGGGAATGAGTTGGAACTCCCAAGGAATGATCAGGGAGAGCTGGGATGCCCAGGGAGTGAGGAAGGAGAGCTGGAACTCCCAGGGAATCAGATGGGCACCCCCAGCAGCTCCTCAGGGATTTTCACGCCTGGGATGGGCACAGAGTGTGTCCTTGGTGAGGCTCCTGCTGGGCAGGCCGGGATGTGCTCACAGGGAATCTCTGTCCCCTTTTCTCCCAGGAAATTCTTGGCCATTCCTCTCCCCAGCCTGAGGCTGCATCTCCCCCCCTCCCCTTCCTCTTCCTCCTTTTCCCTCCTCTTCCTCCAGCTCTTCACACACCTGCCAGCCTCACACCAGCAACAGGTTCCGAGGCCTCACACCAGGAATGCTGAGGGAGGTTTTTTCTTTTTTCCAGGATCACTTTTTTCCACCTCATCTGCAGAGCTGCTGTTTATTTGAAGTCTGTGGCCGGGTGGAATTTGTATCCCCGCAGTTCCTGTCCTTAATCACTGCTTTTTTTCCACCTCTTCTGCTTTCTTTCCTGCCCTCCCAGCCCAGTTTACAAAGTTGATTTTGTCCTCGGGGTCACAGGAGGGATCAGGTGGGACTGGGAGCAAACTGAGCCTGGGAGAGAGGGAAGAGCTGGGCAGGGACTCCAGGGCAGGGGGGATTCCTGGGGATCCTGCTGCTCCCCAGCCCAGAACATTGTTGGGATGGAGAGGCTGCCTTAATTGTCTTTTCCATAGGAACAATCCTCTTAAAATCAGCACCACAAAATCCACCTGGAAATCAAAGCAATGAGCAGAGGTGAACAATTATGGAAAAGATGGGAATTCTTCCTCTTGGCTTAGGAGGAGAGCATGGACACCCCAGGAACAACCAACCGTGTGCACGGGGTGATTTTACACCAAACCAATGATTATTGTTGATTATCCCACAGGGAATCCCAACAGGGGAATCCCAATGGGGAACTCAGCAGAATTCCCAGTGGTTGAGGGGCTCTGAACCCCCTCTGTCACAAACTGAGCCTGGGAGAGAGGGAAGAGCTGAGCAGGGACAGTGACTCCAGGGCAAGGAGAATTCCTGGCAGGTCCCAGCTGGAATCCTGCTGCTCCCCAGCCCAGAGAATTGCTGGGATGGAGAGGCTGCCTTAATTGTCTTTTCCAGAATGATCTTCATTCCACTTAAAATCAGCACCACAAAATCCACCTGGAATTCAAAGCAATGAGCAGAAATGGACAATTATGGAAAAGATGGGAATTCTTCCTCTTGGATTAAGAGGAGGGCATGGAGTGAGCTTGGACACCCCAGGAGCAACCAACCACGTGCACGGGGTGATTTTACACCAAACCATTGATTATTGTTGATTATCCCACAGGGAATCCCAACAGGGAACTCAGCAGAATTCCCAGTGATTGAGGGGCTCTGAACCCCCTCTGTCACAGCAGCGCCTGGAAAATCCAGAGATTCCCTGGATTTTTTTTTTCCCAGCCCCTCCAAGCCACTTGGCCTCCACCAGGACACCTCAGGTGGCAGCAGGGACGTGGCAGGGCAGGGACAGAGAGGATGGAATCTCCCACCTCCCACCTGGGGCTCCTGGCACGGCACATCCACCTCCCAGAGCATCAAAGCAGGGAAAAGAAACGGAGATGGAGGGGATGCAGACACCCGGCCGCCCGAGGGGTTTGGGAGGGGAGATTTATGAGGCTCTGTCTTGCAGAAGCTTCCAGGGAAGGGAAAAAAAAAAAAAAAAAAGGGAAAGAAGGGAGAAAATTCCTCTTTCAGGTGGCTGGAAATGTGTCTTGCTGCAGAGAGCAGAGAGGGGATCCTGCTCTCTGCACTCGGGAGGGTCTCCTCTCCCAGGGTGTGCACACACCTCGCTCAGGGGCTCTTTGTGCTGCTCAGCGCCACTTCCAGGCACAAAAAAGGATTTTCCTGGGGAAATCTCCCCCTCTCCTGCCTGAACTGCTGCTGTGGCTGCTGTGCCTGGCAGGGGGGTGTCCCAAGGGGGACGGTCCTGGGGTCACACAGGGACAGCCCTGCTGAGAAGGGACCTGCTGGATGCCCCTCGAGGGGCTGGGGGCAGCAATCCACCCTGGAAGCTGAGGAAGGGAGGGAGGAAGGCCATGGATGGGTGGGAGGTGAGGGCAGGGGAGTGTCCTGGCTCTCCCTGCTCATCCCCTGGGAGTCCAAACTCATCCCCTGGGAGTCCAAAATCATTCCCTGTTAGTCCCAAATCATTCCTTGTTAGTCCCAACTCATTCCCTGGGACTCCCAACCCATTCTCAGCTCATTCCCTGTGAGCCTCAGCTCTCCCTGCTCACTCCCTGTACATCCCAGCTCTTTCTGATCATTCCTTGTGAGTTCCAAACCATTCCCTGGACATCCCAGCTCTCCCTATTAATTCCCTGGGAGTTCCAACTCATTCCCTGTGAGTTCCAGCTCTCCCTTCTCACTCCCTGTACATCCCAGCTCTCCCTGATCATCCCTTGTGAGTCCCAACATTCTCAACTCATTCCCTGGGAGTCCCAACCCATTCCCTGGGAATTCCAACCCATTCCCTGCTCATTCCTTGTGAGTCCCAAGTGCACGAGGTCTGCACAGGAGAGGAAAACAACCCCAGGAGAGAGAAAAACAGAGGGAGGAAAGAGAGGAGCAGGGGGTGAGGAGCTGCAAAAAGCAGCCAGCCAGAGAGCTGAGGGTGCCTGAGCAGGGTGCCAGGGCCAGGACAAGAACAAGGAGTGTCCCCTGGGGCTGCGGTGGTGGCAGAGCACACGGTGCCGGGCCAGGGCAGCTCCCACAGCTGTATTTGTAGCTGCATTTGTGTTTACTGTTGCTGTTTGTTGTCGCCCTGGCAGCCTCTGCAATGTGAGTTTTCTGTGTCACTGGCTGAGAGGATTCCAGGCAGGTTTTTGATAATGTGGGGTTTTTGTAAACCAGGGGAGGGAGAAGGGGAGGGGGAGAGAAGCCACAGGCTGGGCCCAGAGCTTTTAACTCCTTCGTCACCAAGGGAGTTTGGCTGGGGTTTGTGGCTCACAGAACCCAGGGATTTGGGGCGGGTTGGGACCCCTAAATGTGGTGTTTCCACCACACTTCCCTCAGCCCATCCTCAACTCCCAGCACCAAGAACTGAACCCCTTGTTCAGCAGCTCCCCCCATCCCTGCATCCCCTCCTGCGTCCCTTCCCCATCCACTGCTGGGGATTTATGTGTCAAACCCCTCCGTGCCTCAGTTTCCCCTCCTGCAAAAGGGGCAGAGAGAAAGCGCCGACAAAAAGCAGCGCCCAGCTCCTGCCATGGGTGCCCGGGCAGTGCCAGGTGCCCAGCTGGCAGTGAGGGGCTGCATGCCCTCAGCCCGAGGCTTTTGCCACTTGAAAGGCAGACAAGGAAATTGCAGCGGGTTTGATCTCTGTGTAAACAAACTGGGAATCCAAGTGGAATCTTCTGCGCCTTTGTTTTCGGGCAAACAGAGCAGCAGCATCTGCCCCCTCCCAGCTCAGTGCCACAGCCCTCAGCCGGCTCCAGAATCCCTGCTTTCTTCTTTTCTTCTTTTCTTTTCTTTTCTTTTCTTTTCTTTTCTTTTCTTTTCTTTTCTTTTCTTTTCTTTTCTTTTCTTTTCTTTTCTTTTCTTTCCTTTCCTTTCCTTTCCTTTCCTTTCCTTTCCTTTCCTTTCCTTTCCTTTCCTTTCCTTTCCTTTCCTTTCCTTTCCTTTCCTTTCCTTTCCTTTCCTTTCCTTTCCTTTCCTTTCCTTTCCTTTCCTTTCCTTTCCTTTCCTTTCCTTTCCTTTCCTTTCCTTTCCTTTCCTTTCCTTTCCTTTCCTTTCCTTTCCTTTCCTTTCCCTTCCCTTCCCTTCCTTTCCTTTCTCCCCTTGTCTTCTTAGATCTTTTTTCTTTTCTTTTCTTTTCTTTTCTTTCCTTTCCTTTCCTTTCCTTTCCCTTCCCTTCCCTTCCCTTCC
>NW_005054512.1:786732-788307 GCF_000277835.1 Geospiza fortis
TCTTTCTTTTTTCTTTTTTTCTCCCCTTTTTGTGCTGTTTCTCAGGGTGATGGGTGCAGCAGGAGAGGAGCTGGGCACAGGAAGGAAAAGCTCTTTGCACTCTGGAGGAACCAGCAGAGCATCCTCACACCTGGCTCTGCCTCCCAGGTGGCACCTCCGGTTTAACCTCTTCCTTCCTGGCCCAAAAGGGACCTCCCCAGCCTCTGCCACCTCCTCCCAGAAGGCTGCCTCGGGTTAACCCTTTGTTAAAAAGGAAAAACAAAAAACAAAGGAGAAACAGGGACTTTCCTTCTTGTCCTGTCCCCAGTTTCCAAGTGCATGTTGCTGTGACCCCATGGGGCACAAAAAACGAGCCTTGAATCCCTGTGGTTGGACAAACATGAGATTTCCAGACCTGGATTTCTGTATTTTCCACCAGCTGTGCCTCCCTGGGGTCCCTTTGGTCACCTCAGTCCCTGGAGGGCACGGAGCAGTGATGGGGACCAGCTCCAGCTCCACCTCGGGGGTCTCACAGCTCCTCTCACCTTCCCCTGGCATTCCAGCTCCCCTCAGCCGGGCAGGAGCCCTGAGTGACACTTGATTGACAGAGCCAATTAGCCACACGAAGCCAAACGAAGGCAAACGAAGCCAAGCGAAGGCAGCTGCACTCCGCGGGCTGGGGGAGGAGGGGGAGCCCGAGGGGAAGCCAGGATCCCATTCCTCCCCATCAGCCGTGATTGCCGGCGTTGTTTCATTCTCAGCCTGGTGGTTTTTGGGGTTTTGTTTTTGGAGCTCTGGATGCCATTCAGAGCCTCCCCTGGGGCTGCCAGGGAGCTCGGGGGCGTTGGCATCACCCGGGCACCTCGGGCAGCTCCGGGATTCCCCCAGGTGGAGCGGGGAACTCCTCGTGCCCCTGACACATCCCGGGTGAAAGAGCCAATGCAGCCCCTCCTGGCACGGGGGATGGAGCAGGGGGTGCCCGGGGCTCAGGTGGGCACAGAGGGCACTCCCAGGTGGGCACAGAGGGAGCTCCTAGGTGGGGATGCCCAGGGTGGGCAGGGCTCACTCAGGTGGGCACAGAGGGCACTCCCAGGTGGGGATGCCCGGGGCTCCGGTGGGCACAGAGGGAATTCCCAGGTGGGCAGGGCTCAGGTGGGCATAGAGGGCACTCCCAGGTGAGCACAGAGGGCACTCCCAGGTGGGCACAGAGGGCACTCCCAGGCGGGCAGGGCTCAGGTGGGCGCAGAGGGCACTCCCAGGCGGGCAGGGCTCAGGTGGGCGCAGAGGGCACTCCCAGGCGGGCAGGGCTCAGGTGGGCGCAGAGGGCACTCCCAGGCGGGCAGGGCTCAGGTGGGCGCAGAGGGCACTCCCAGGCGGGCAGGGCTCAGGTGGGCGCAGAGGGCACTCCCAGGCGGGCAGGGCTCAGGTGGGCGCAGAGGGCACTCCCAGGCGCAGATCCCCGGGATTTGTTCCCTCCTGCGTATCCCTGGCAGCAGAGGAGGCGGGAGCACACCCAGGACAGGCTGTGCACGGCGTTTGTCTCTCGGAGATCTGCGTTTCTTCTCCCCCGATGTTTCTTGACTCATTTCCTCGGCT
>NW_005054512.1:788426-791685 GCF_000277835.1 Geospiza fortis
CGGGGGGCTGTGGGGGCTCTCCCTGCTGCCCTGGTGACCCTGGGCACTCCCACGGGTGGCAGGGTGCCCGCAGGGGTGGCACCTCGCTGAGCCTGGGGGCAGCAGGGCGCAGTGCCATTCCCAGTGCCAGTCACACACAGCACGGACTGATGTCCCCATGCCAAGCCCAGCTGGTGCAGGTGACAAATCCCCCAGGAGCCATCCCCTTGCATGGCCAAAATCAAGATTTAAATGCACAAATCAAGATTTAAATGCATAAATCCAGATTTAAATGCACAAATCAAATGCTCCTGTCCACCAACAAACCTTCTCTCTGCTCCCTTGTGCTGGGGACACTCCAGCAAGGCTGGGGCACTGCAGAGGACGGAGCCCCCTCACTTTTGGGGTGCCCAAGGCCTGTGTGTGCCCTGTCCCAGCCCTGTCCCTTCCCAGCTGCTTTTCCCTGAAGCTGTTCTCCCTCAAAGCCAGCCTTGTGCTGCGCTCCTGGCAGCCAGAGCTCTTTGACGGGTGGAGAGCCGGCCCTCGCTGACCACCACCGGGCTCTGGACAGATCCCAAAGCTTTTCCAGCTTGTGACCGCTGCTGAAAGGGCTCATTTCTTCCCCTAATGAGCTGCAGCCCTGGCTGGGGGCACCGCAGCGGCTCGGAGCTCTCGCAAGGTTGCAGTTTATTGCACGTGAGCAGTCTCTGTTTCGGCCCGCACGTTCGAGGAAGGAGTCAGAGCTCTTCAGTTCTCGGTCTCAAGGTTAAGAAGAAGAAGAAGAAGAAGAAGAAGAAGAAGAAGAAGAAGAAGAAGAAGAAGAAGAAGAAGAAGAAGAAGAAGAAGAAGAAGAAGAAGAAGAAGAAGAAGAAGAAGAAGAAGAAGAAGAAGAAGAAGAAGAAGAAGAAGAAGAAGAAGAAGAAGAAGAAGAAGAAGAAGAAGAAGAAGAAGAAGAAGAAGAAGAAGAAGAAGAAGAAGAAGAAGAAGAAGAAGAAGAAGAAGAAGAAGAAGAAGAAGAAGAAGAAGAAGAAGAAGAAGAAGAAGAAGAAGAAGAAGAAGAAGAAGAAGAAGAAGAAGAAGAAGAAGAAGAAGAAGAAGAAGAAGAAGAAGAAGAAGAAGAAGAAGAAGAAGAAGAAGAAGAAGAAGAAGAAGAAGAAGAAGAAGAAGAAGAAGAAGAAGAAGAAGAAGAAGAAGAAGAAGAAGAAGAAGAAGAAGAAGAAATGCTGGACACACCCAAGTCCCTCCATCTTGCCCCCAAAACCCCTATTCTAAAAACCCCCAAACCTACTTTTTCACCCCGTGATAATTTGATTATTACACTAATTAAACTTGTGTGGCTTTCAGATCTTCAAACAAAGCTGGTAATTTGTTCCAGGGGTCATTATCAAACCCGCAGGTGCTCTGGGCTGTGTGCCAGGGTCTCTGAGCCCCCTGACGGGGTCCTGGCAGCTCTGGACACCCGGAGGGATGCGCTGAGTTCTGACACGGAGCAGCCAGGCTGAGCAATCTGGGCGAGGGACAGCGAGGAGCAGCTCCAGCCCGGCCAGGGGCTCACCCAGCCCCTCCTGACACAGGAATCCCATCCGAGGAACCTCCAGGAATGGCCACACTCACATGGGGTGGGCGTGGGGGGGTGGAAGAAGCTGCAGAGAGTGTCAGGGGTGGCACTGGCTCAGGGGGAGCATCCAGCTGTGCCAGCAGAGCCACCTCTGCCCAATCTCAGCCACGGGACAGACACGTGCACAGCTGGCCTGGCCTGCAGAGAGCTTCCTCCTCGTCCTCTTCCTCGTGCTGTGAGTGCAGGGAGCTGGCAGGAGCTGCGTGTGAGCCTCCAGCTGGGAGAGGCGCATGGAAAACGCGCCGGGAGCTTCCCCGCAGCCAATTCGTGCCCCGGCTCGGTGCACATGAAAAACTCATTCAAGGAGCCACTTGAAAACAGCCTCGCTCTCCCCTGGGCACACTCGGGGTGTCAAATGATTCCCAATCATCCAAGAAAGTCTGATCAGCCTTGGATGGGTGGAAAGAATCCGGCTGGCTGAGTGAGCTTTGGATGCAGCCCGCAGTTATTAGGAAGCAGCTCTCAGAGCCTGCAGCCGGCAGCTGAGAGAAGTGAAACTCTACCCAGGTGTTAGAGATCCTTAAACTGGGAAGGAATTTTTCTTCCCCTTGGCTCTGGAACAACAACAACAACAGCACTTTTTTTTTTTTTTTTTTTTTTCTTTTTTACTTTCTTTTTTTTTTCCTTCCAGCCTATTTCAGAGCAGAGCAGGCGGGCACTTCTCCTCCTCCTCCTCCTCCTCCTCTTCCTCCTCATCCTCGCTGGGGTTATCTGCAGCTGTTTGAGGGCAGGACTGGGGGCTGTGCCAAGGCTTTGCCCCTCTGCCCTGGGGCAGTTCCACCGTGGAGCTGCAGGAAGCAGCAACGCTGAATTCACCCCACAGCCCGGCCTCTGCCAAGGGGACTGTGCAGAGAAGGAGGAAACTGGCAGCAGTCCTGGAAATTTAAAGCCCTTCCACCGGCCCGGTGCTTTAAAATAAAAACTATTTGTGATAAATTCATGAATTCATATCACTCTGCCTCCCTGAGTCATCCCAGTCGCTCTCCCTCTCCGCCGATGGGATCCGTGGAAGCAGCCCCGTGGATCAGCACAGCTCTGGGCCCCGAGCTGGGGGTGTAATCCCCAGATTGCCCCGATCCCCCTGGTCCCAGGGACAGCCCCGAGGCTGCCAGGGAGGTTCCTGCTCTGCCCCTGCCTCGTGCGGCTCCTTCCCGGAACGCGCCTGCCCGGCTCGAGCGTTTCTGGGAATGAGCTCCCGGCTCTGTTGGTTTGGGGAGCCTGCCAGGATTGGGGGGGATTGGGGGGAACAGTGAGGGGCCCCTGCTTTGCTTAACCCCTTCCCTGCCAGCGCCAGCTCGGGGGATTTGCTCAGGGAAGGGCCTGGAGGAGGGATGGGCTGTTTGGGATGCAGCGGCAGAACTTTGCGCATCCATCGCCCTCTCCATGTCCAAGGAGTGTCCAAGGCCAGGCTGGAGCGCCCTGGGACAGTGCAAGGTGTCCCCTTGCCCTTTGCCCTGCAAAAATCCCTTTTCCCTGCCCTGGGCTGAGCCTTCACTCCCTGAGTTTGAGCTGCTGCAAACACAAAATTGGACGAGCAGGGTGTCCATGAGGCCTTGGTGGATTCAGGAGGATGCAGTGGGAGCTGACCCATCCATCCATCCATCCATCCATCCATCCATCCATCCATCCAGGGCCGCTCTGTGGCTCTTCCTGAGCGTTTCA
>NW_005054512.1:791739-792214 GCF_000277835.1 Geospiza fortis
TGTCTCTCTGGATGAGATTTAATGAATGAGATTTAATCCCTCCAACCCAAACCGTGTCCGGCCAAGGGTGTCTGACGGAAAAACAGAGGGAGAGGAGAAATTCCCAGCCTGAGGCTCCCAAATCCCTGCCCATCCCTCATGGGTTAAGGCAGCCCAGGGCTGTGTGTGCTAAGGTCAACACAGGCTGCACCTGCCCAGGGCTCCTGTGCAGGCACACAATTGATGGCTTGTTCCTTTCAGGGCTGCCCAGGCCCCGGGCCAGCCCGCTGATCACATAAAATATTATTTGTGTTTAAAAATTCCAGTAATTGACTATGCACCGGTTTTTTCCGAGCCTTCTGCCAAGGGCAGTAAAAAAAAAAAAAAATCAAAATCCGTCCCAGGTTATTTTCATCATGCAAATTCCCATTTCTGTAAACAGGAGCGAGGAGCTGGGAGCCGGGAACGGCGGCTGGGCCGGGAGCCAGAGAGGGCT
>NW_005054512.1:792274-795839 GCF_000277835.1 Geospiza fortis
CACGGACAGGAGAGGGACGGGAGGGGGATAGGAGGGACAGGAGGGACAGGAGGGGGACAGGAGAGGGACAGGAGGGACAGGACTGGGACAGGAGGGACAGAAGGGACAGGAGAGGGACAGGAGTGGGATAGGAGAGGGATAGGAGGGACAGAAGGGACAGGAGAGGGACAGGAGAGGGACAGGAGGGACAGGAGAGGGGACAGGAGGGACAGGAGAGGGACAGAAGGGACAGGAGGGAGAGGAGAGGGACAGGAGGGGGATAGGAGGGACAGAAACACAGACAGGAGAGGGACAGGAGGGACAGGAGAGGGACAGGAGAGGGACAGGAGGGGGATAGGAGGGACAGAAACACAGACAGGAGAGGGACAGAAGCACAGACAGGAGAGGGACAGAAGCACGGACAGGAGAGGGACAGAAACACAGACAGGAGAGGGACAGAAGCACAGACAGGAGAGGGACAGAAACACAGCCAGAAGTGGGACAGGAAAGGGGATAGGAGCAGGGACAGGAGCAGCCTGGTTGTGCCAGGTGCAGCCTCTGAGAGCTGCCCCAGCCAGGCCCCTCCTGTCCCACAGGGGTTTGGAGGTCCCCTGGTCCCTCCTGGCTGTTCCATTCCTGTCTTTCCACCCCTGCTGCCCCAGCTCGTGCCTCTGCAGGATCTTCCTCCTGACTCAGCCCTGCTGCTGAGCCCTTGGGATGCCCCAGTCCCAGCCCTCGGCTCTCCTGGATCAGCCAGGCTGGGAGAAGGGAGTGTCCCTGAGAGGAGGACTCGGTGTTTCCTCCTGGAAACCCCTCTGGCTCTCTGGGGATGTGTGAGGGAGGTTTTGGCTGCCTCACAGGGAGCACCTGGCGCTCCCAGGGTGGAAGGAAAGTGCTGGGCACTCCCAGCTGGATCCCCCCAGCTTCTCACCCGCCCAGTCCCAGCACCTTTGTGCACAGAAACCCTTCAGGATGCTCCGGGGATGCTTTGCAGCCATCCCTGGGCACCACAGGAGATGTCCCAGAGCAGGATTCAGGCCCCACGCCCTCCTGGGAGCCTCCTTAGCCAAACCCGGGCGTTCCAGGGCAGGACTGGTGCTCTCCAGGCTCTGGGAAGTGACAGGTAGAGCTGCAGGGAATCCCAGGTATCTGCAATTTCTAGAGACTTTGAGGTTTTGAGGTCAGGGTTAAGAAGTCGAGAAAGCATCACCAAAAACCCCAAAAACTTCTGAAGTTGCATTAGAGATAATAACAAGCTCTGAGTGTGCCTGGGGGCATGCACCAGCACCAGGCTGAGGCTGCATGAATTATCCCATTCTCCCTCCTTATGAGGCCTCTTTGTACCCATTTTGGAAACTTGTGGGAACAGCTGGGGTTTGGGGTAGGCCAAAGCCCCTGACCTACTTGGAAATGGCATTTTTGAGTTCCTCTGGGCCTTTTGGGTTTGCACACATCAGCAGAGATGACATTTTCTGCTCTTTAAGGAGAGGGGCGGGAGCCCTCGCGAAGAATTCACATCTGTTTTGAAAACAAGTCAGCGCAGGAAAAGTGCCCACACGGAGCAGAAATGTGGTTTTGATTGTGCTGCGCTCTCCAGAAAGGAGGGCTCGCATTTGAAACTCTATTAGACAGAATAATAACAGCTCACAGCTCGTCTGCCTTTCATCTGGCCCCGCTTCCCTCAGCCACTCGCTCCCACTGACACCCAACCACCTCTGGGACCAGCAGCTCCCACCCAAAAACCCCTCCCAGGATCCAGGGAAAATCGATTTCGGCATCCCAAAGGTTTCTGTTCCCTGCACGCCTCAAGTCTGGCATGCAGGGAACAGTAAAATGGACAAAAGGAGGGAGATTTCTAAGGGATGGAGTGCCAGGAGAACAGGGATGGATTCCAAGTGCCAGAGGGCAGGGATGGATGGGGTTTTGGGAAGGAATTCCTCCCTGTGAGACTCTGGCACAGGGTGCCCAGAGAAGCTGTGGCTGCCCCTGGGAGTGTCCAAGGCCAGGTTGGAGCAGCCTGGGACAGTGGGAGGTGTCTGTGCCCATGGAGGGGTGGAACTGGATGAGCTTTAACGTCCCTCCAACCCAAACCACTCCAGGACTCTCTGATTCTCTGAAGGGCTGCAGGAGGCCCTGTTTCATTCCTGGTGCAGGGATGGAGCAGCCCAAGCCCCAGGGAGGTGGAGGAGCTCAAGGAAAGACCCATCTGTTCCCCACTCTTCCTTGGAGTCCCAAACCTGCTGGATTTGGAGTCTGGGTGTTGGATCCAGCTTGGTCTGGATCCATCCTGGTTTTCCAGCAAGTGTTGGCCCATGGGCTGTTTTTGCTTCAAAAAGGAGAATAAATCCTTGCATTATTCTTTGTTTTAAGGTGATCCCTGCAGTCTAACTCGTGGCTAATTACTTTGGCTCCGCCGAGCACGTGGCGTGATTAATAGCCAGGGATGTGTGTTTAACTGAAACCCCTCACGTTTGGAGGGAATAATAACAATAATAACTTTTTCCATCCACGGAGATCTGGACCACTTATGATAATTAAAATTGCATGACACTGCCCGTGAGGGTCTCGAGCTACTTCCCAGTTACCCAGGTAATCCTTCCCTGCCTCCGTTATTGCTCCAGGGATCTCAAGTGGATACTGGAATTTTATGGCATTTTTCCCTTGTCCTCCTGGACCGCTGCTTTGCTCTGTCATGGAGCTGTGGCACGGCCTGGAGAGTTATTTTTGGGTGCATTTTGGGTGCATTTGGTGCAGATAAACCCCTCCCAGCAGCAGGGATCGTCCCGGAATCGCATTGGGATGGAGCGGGGTGGGCGCTCTCGGGATCTGCTGGAATTGGAGCAGCAGAGGGGCACAAAAGCTGCTCCAGGAGCAGCTCCAGCTCTGCTCTGAGCATTTCCTGCCCGCCTGGGGTGTGACTGGCCCGGGGTGTGACTCAGGCCGTGGAGGGGCTCAGGGCTGAGCCGCTGTTTATGCGCTGGCAGGGATGAGCAGGCTCGGCTCGCGGATCGCGGGAGGCTTTGTACAAACAAGGAGAGGAGAGGCAGAGGGAGGGCTCAGGGCTGGAAATACCGGCTGTAAACACGACACGTTCCGCGCCAGGACAGCTCGGAGCCGGGCCATCCAAAGTCACAGGCGTGGAGCAACAGGGAGGGAGCGCCGCGCGCCCGCGTGGAGCGGAGCTTTCACAATAAATGATTAAAGCATGGTTCAGATCCCGTCAAATGGAACGGTGCTAATCTAATCACAATCCATCTGGCACTGCCACATCTGTCCCAACACCTCCACCTCTTCATTTTCAATCAGCCTTAAATAGTACATAATTATTAATGTCTCCCCGCCTGTCAGACGGCGCGGGGGATTCACTTATCTCTCACCATCGGCGAGACAGAGACGGATCCAACGCCAGGCTCGGGGGGCAAAGGAGCCTTTTGCCCTTGGGTTCATCCTCGCCTGGCCCTGTTGGTGCAGGGATGGGCTGCAGAGCCCCTGGGGTTGGCACCAGCCCTGGCAGCTGGCGGGGAGCTGTGCCCATCACCGCCTCTGGCAGGGGTCAGGGAGGGAGGCTCGGGCTGGGGAAGGCCAG
>NW_005054512.1:796075-808173 GCF_000277835.1 Geospiza fortis
CACGACACGTTCCGCGCCAGGACAGCTCGGAGCCGGGCCATCCAAAGTCACAGGCGTGGAGCAACAGGGAGGGAGCGCCGCGCGCCCGCGTGGAGCGGAGCTTTCACAATAAATGATTAAAGCATGGTTCAGATCCCGTCAAATGGAACGGTGCTAATCTAATCACAATCCATCTGGCACTGCCACATCTGTCCCAACACCTCCACCTCTTCATTTTCAATCAGCCTTAAATAGTACATAATTATTAATGTCTCCCCGCCTGTCAGATGGCGCGGGGGATTCACTTATCTCTCACCATCGGCGAGACAGAGACGGATCCAACGCCAGGCTCGGGGGGCAAAGGAGCCTTTTGCCCTTGGGTTCATCCTCGCCTGGCCCTGTTGGTGCAGGGATGGGCTGCAGAGCCCCTGGGGTTGGCACCAGCCCTGGCAGCTGGCGGGGAGCTGTGCCCATCACCGCCTCTGGCAGGGGTCAGGGAGGGAGGCTCGGGCTGGGAAAGGCCAGGAGATGCTCCCAGCTGCAGGAGAATTCCCCAGCCGCAGGGGAATATCCCACCCGAGCAGCCCAGACTGGCCCCACCTGGGCAAGGCTGCCCTGACCTGCTGGGGACCTGCTCTCTGCTCAGCAAAACCTCACAGACGATTCACCTGAATCTTCATGGGCTGCTCTTCCCAAAGCCAGAGCTCGCTGGTGTTCACAGAAGCTGCTGCAATGGCTTTTTTCAGCCCTTCCAAGACCTGAGCCAGCAGCAAAGCCCCAGCTGCAAGCAGGTCCTGTGCCTCAGGTAAAACCTGGGCTCAGAGCTCTCCGTGTGGGCTCCTCGCCGTTCTGGGCCACACTGAGGGGCCAAACTAAGCAGCCCAAGGTTTTACCAATCCTTAGGATTTTTCTGGTGAGCCTTCCTAAATCTGGAGATGTTTAAAGCCTCAGGAATCATGTGGTTATGTGAAAATCTCGTCTGTTTCCTCTTTTATAAAAAAAAATATTTTCTTGTCCTTGTGGCTGAGATAAAGCTCAAAAATATGAACTGGAGCAATGTGAAACCCAGAAAGTAAACACTGGGTTTTTCTTGAGGATTTTTAACCTCGTTCCCTCAGGTGGGGGGGAGGCAGGAGCTGCGATTTCCTGATGGTCAGGATTAAATCCTCCTTCACATCAGGCAGCCAGGCCCAAACCTCTGCTCCCCACCCAAAATAAAAACCAAACCTGCTTGGCTGAGCTTAGCTGAGCCTGAGCAGAGCCGGACGGGCAGCGCTGAAAACCAGCCCGAAGGAAGCAGAGCTGTGTCACAGACATGTTTTGTGAAAAATCCTTTCCTTAGGATTTTTCCTCTTGAGAAGCTGAGAGGCCTCAGGAACAAAATGTAAACATTGATTATCTGCTGCTGTGGAATGCAACAGGTGGATCTGTGATTGGTCTCATGTGGTTGTTTCTAATTAATGGCCAATCACAGTCCAGCTGGCTCGGACAGAGAGTCTGAGCCACAAACCTTTGTTATCATTCTTTCTTTTTCTATTCTTAGCTATCCTGGTTTTCCAGCAAGTGTTGGCCCATGGGCTGTTTTTGTTGCCCCTGGGAGTGTCTTTTAGTATAGTTTGAATATAATATATGTAATATATATATTGTATTAAAACTATACTAAAAGAATAGAAGAAAGGATTTCATCAGAAGGCTAGCTAAGAATAGAATATATATATTTATATATATATATTATTTAATGTAATATATGTATAATTATATAATATATATCATAAAATAATAAATCAAGCCTTCTGAAACACGGAGTCAGATCCTCGCCTCTTCCCTCCTCCAAGAACCCCTGTGAGCGCCGTCACAGAGCCGAGAGCAAATACCTCGTGCAAGCTGAGTGAGCCAGGCCTGGATGTTTACAGAATAAGTTACCAAATAACCAGTGTCTTGGGGCTGGCTGGTGAGCCCTTGGAACAAACATTCTCTTTTTCTGCCGGCCGCGATCGATGTGCAGCGGCCGCGCGGCGCTTTAGGTGGGATTTGGAGGTTGAAAGCGAAACTCGGTCGCAGTTCACAGTTTGTTCACAGACAAATCCTGCTGCTCGGGGCGTGTTTGCGGCTCTTTCTTCTCAGAAAGAGCCTGCTCAGCATGTCCAGGTGAGGCAGAGCTCTCGCATCACCCTGGGCATCTAAAGCAGGGAGTTGAAGGCAGAGCTGTGACAGGGATGCTCCTCTCATCCCTCTTCCTCAGGGCTTCAAAGCCGTTGGGTGCAAATTATTCCTGGTGCAGGGATGGAGGAGCCCAAGCCGAGCCCCAGGGAGGTGGAGGAGCTCAAGGAAAGACCCATCAGTTCCCCAGGTCTTCCTTGGAGTCCCAAACCCAACACCTGCTGGATTTGGAGTTTGGGTGTTGGATCCAGCTTGGTCTGGATCCATCGTGGTTTTCCAGCAAGTGTTGGCCCATGGGCTGTTTTTGCTGCCCCTGGGAGTGTCCAAGGCCGGGTTGGAGCACCGTGGGACAGTGGGAGGTATCGCTGGCCATGGAGGGGTGGAACTGGATGAGCTTTAACGTCCCTCCAACCCAAACCACTCCAGAACTCGCTGAAGGGCTACAGGAGGCCCTGTTTCATTCCTGGTGCAGGGATGGAGGAGCCCAAGCCGAGCCCCAGGGAGGTGGAGGAGCTCAAGGAAAGACCCATCTGTTCCCCACTCTTCCTTGGAGTCCCAAACCCATCACCTGTGTGCGGCTTTTGGATCTGGAGTTTGGGTGTTGGAAGTGGAGAGGGCAGCTTGGAAACCATCCTGGTTTTCCAGCAAGTTTTGCTTCAAAAATAGGAATAAATCCGTGGCCTCTCTTGGCTCGGATGCAGGAGCTTGGGAAATGTGATTTGCAGGAGTTTCTGGCTCGTTGAAGTCTGGGGGAAAACAGGGAGGTTGAAATGAAGGATGGAAAAAACCAAATACCAGCTGGAACCAGTGGATGTGAGTCAGGTAGGGGCCAGGTGCTCCATTTGGGGATCCTTCCAGTGTCCTTGAGCATCTGGGATGATTTTGGGGGTAATTTTTGTCGCCACCCTAGGAAGGTGTCCATGAAGAGCTTTGCTCTGGTGTGCTGCCCTGGAAGCTTTGCTGGGTTTTGGGTACAACTGTGGCAGCAGCAAATGGACAAAGGCCTGGAGTGACGGGACAGGGGGAGAGGCTTCCCACTGCCAGAGGGCAGGGATGGATGGGATTTTGGGAAGGGATTGGGACAGCCCTGGAAAGGCTTTCCCAGAGCAGCTGTGGCTGCCCAGTCCCCAGGAGTGCCCAAGGCCAGGCTGGATCAGCCTGGGACAGTGCAAGGTGTCCCAGCCAGGATGGGCTTTGAGGTCCCTTCTAACCCCAACCATTCCGTGATTCTGGAATCTCCAGGCTGCCATCAGACCCTGGGGCTGCAGGTTTGGGCTCCTCTCCTATTTCTGCTCCTCATCCCCAGGCTCAGCTGCACCAGGGGGCACAAACAGGAGCCGCAGCCCCTCGCTGTCACCTCCTGCGGTGGGGACAGGCAGGGAACCCCCTTGGATGGGGGGTCTGGCAGGGAATTCCCTGAGCATTGCGGGGCAATGGGATGGAGTGCGGGGTGCGAGTCTGCCCCGGCTCCTCTCCCTCGTGCTCCCCTCGTTGTTCCCGGTCCCCCCGATCCCCCCGATCCCCCAGCAGAGGGCACGGTCCGGCCTGCGGAGCCGCAGCTCCCGGGGCTTCCCGTCCCTTCCCTCCGCGGCTCTTCCTCCCTTTTCCTCACCCTTTCTTCCCTTTTATTGTCTCCATCATCTCTGGACACCGCTTTCGCTTTGATCTCCAGAAACTTTGGCATCGCTCCCAAAACAAATATGTGTATTTTAGAGGGGGGGAAAAAAAAAGAAAAAAAAGGGAAGAAGAGCAAAGCCGAGCCTTTGTTCCCGCAGCTGCTGCCGTGCTGCAGCAAAGCTCACACAGGTATTAAACGCTCCCATTGATCCAGCAGCCGGTGGTCCGGCGTTCCCTGCCCGGGCCGGGTTATTGACACTTGGAATAATTCGGTTCCTGAGCTCTTGCTTGAGTTCAAGAGGGATAAAATGGGAGCAGAGTGAAGAGCTGGGACAGGGACACGGGGCGGGCGCTCTGCGGGACAGGAGCAGCGGGAGGCGCCAGGAATTCCCGGGATGGGGCTGCCCTGCTCCCTCCCCATGGATACCGGGAACAATCAGCCCTCGGAGCTTCCTCTCCATCCCCAGCCCTGAAGCCACCGGCCTGGGACGGTGCCAGGGCACCTGGGACACCCCGAGAGGGCACGGGGCGAGTCCTGGTGCTGCCCAAAGGGACGGGAGCATCCCTCACTCACCCAGGGTACCCCCCACTCCTCCAGAGTGTCTTTTGTTCCTCTGGGGTATCCCTCACTCCTCTGGGATATCCCTGACTCCTCTGGGGTATCCTTCACTTCCCCAAGGTATCACTCACTCCTCTGGGGTATCTTTTGCTCCTCTGGGGTATCCCTCACTTCTTTGGGGTATCCCTCACTCCCCTGGGATATCCCTCATTGCTCCACGGTATCCCTCACTCCCCCAGGGTATTTTTTTGCTCCTCCAGGTGTCCCTCACTCTGGGGTGATGCTGGAGAACCAGAAATTATGGCAGAAGTTCTGGGGTGGCCCAGGGCAGAGGCTGCTGCCCCCCGTGCCAGCAGCACCATCCCTGCCCTGCCCACGGGCACCACCCGGGGCTCAGGGATGGAGCTCAGCCCGCGGGGACCGCAGAGAATTCGGGTGGGATGGGAGGAGAAGCCCCCGTCTGGCTCCCACATGTGCCGAGGTTGTTAGGAAGATTTATAGGGCCGAAAGCGGGGCTTTTTCTCTCTGCCTTTATAATAATACATTAGGCTTTTAACCTCTGACCGGCAGCTCTGGGAAGGGGATGATCCAGGCGGCTCCAGCCCCGCGGGGAAGGGGCCGGGGCCGCGGGCACGGAGGGGTTAACGCGGCGCGGAGGAATGCGAGAGTTTAGCGAGAGGCGTCGGCTGTCTTGGGGTCACCTGTGAGGGATTAGGCGGGCGGGCAGACAGTTGTTGTTTGAGCACTGTCTGAGGCCGGGCAAGGGGCGGCTCGGGGGGTCTCTGTCCAGGGAATTAATCCTGGTCCTCTCTGCCTGGGGAATAACCCCGGCCATCCTCTCTATCCTATCTATTCTAGGGAATAGAATCTCAGCCCAGGGAATAAATCCCCAAACTCTCTGTCCAAGGAATGAATCCCCATCCTCTCTGCCCAGGGAAAGAATCCCCATCCTCCCTGCCCGGGGAATAAATCTCTGTCCGGGGAATGAATCCCCATCCTCCTTGCCCAGAGAATGAATCCCTGTCCTCTCTGCCCAGGGAATGAATCTCTGCCCAGGGAATGAATCCCATCCTCCCTGCCCAGGGAATGAATCTCTGTCCAGGGAATTAATCCTGGTCCTCTCTGCCTGGGGAATAAACCCGGCCATCCTCTCTATCCTATCTATTCTAGGGAATAGAATCTCAGCCCAGGGAATAAATCCCCAAACTCTCTGTCCAAGGAATGAATCCCCATCCTCTCTGCCCAGGGAATAAACCCGGCCATCCTCCCTGTCCAGGGAATAGAATCTCTGCCCAGGGAATCAATCCTCCCTGCCCAGGGGATAAATCCACCAGCCCTGGCCAGGAGAAGCTGGGATATCCCCCCAGAGCCTGCCAGAGCCCAGGTGGGAGGCAGAGACGCCGAGGAGGAATTGAAATGTTCCAGGATCCATCAGGGCTGTCCACGACCCATCAGGGCTCTCCACATCTGGGCTCCTTCCCCCAGAGAGAGAGGAGCCTCAGCCCAGCCCGTCCTGCCTGGGGGTTTCCCAAAAGGAGCCCTGGCCCTGTGGGAGTGCCCTGCAAAAATCCCTTCGAGCCTTCACTCCCTGAGTTTGAGCTGCTGCAAACACAAAATTGGACGAGCAGGGTGTCCATGAGGCCTTGGTGGATTCAGGAGGATGCAGTGGGAGCTGACCCATCCATCCATCCATCCATCCATCCATCCATCCATCCATCCAGGGCCGCTCTGTGGCTCTTCATTTCTCCTGTATCCCCACTCCTGGATTAAAAATCCCCTGATTCCCTGCTGGGCTCACAGGGTGGACAGGACACGTGTGGGGCAGAGGAGGAATCTCTGCCTGGAGCTCCCAGCTGGGGCTTTTTACACCTTCACATCATCAAAACAAATTCAAATTCACTCAGTTTTGATTGTGGGACCTCATCCCATGGAGTTCTCTGCCCTCTTTGGAGCAAGATCAGGGAATCAAAGCAACAACCCCAATTCCTTGGGATTCAAACCAGCACATAACTTCCCCCTGCACTTCTGGCTCCGAGATCCTGCCGTGCCTCTGCAGATGAAAGGTATTAGATGAGGATAAATTCCTAATCATCACAATAATCAATCATTCTTTACTTATAATTTAGTGGAAATTAATCCAGCAGATGAGCAGAGGGCCAAATGCTAATCTGCGTCCTGGGTGTATTTATTGACTGGGAAAGGAGAGAATCTTCCGTGGAAATAAAGAAGAGAGGAATGAAAAAGTGCACCCAGAAGTTTTGCATTTGGAAAAGGAGCAGAGACAAAAAAGAAAAACCTCCCAGAAACTCTAAAAATGGCACTTTAAAAACTGGAAAGACTTTTAAAACTGTACTTTAGAAACCTTAACATTTCAAAACTCTTATACTTAGAAAAATGAGGATTTTTTTTGAGTCAGCCCCTGGGCTGGGGCTGGATGTGACTCAGGGTTTGAAATGCTGAAGGGAGGATTTGGGGCTGCCAGGAGCAGGGAACACCCAGCTCACCTGCAGGAGCTTTATCCTTGTGGTTTATTGGGAATAAAGGAGCCCAGGCTGCTTTTCAGGGCTTGGAGCTGCCAGGTTTGGGATGGAGAAGGTTTGGGATAGAGGTTTGGGATGGAGAAGATTTGGGATGGAGGTTTGGGATGAAGGTTTGGGATGAAGGTTTGGGATGGGGCAGGTTTGGGATGAAGGTTTGGGATGGGGCAGGTTTGGGATGGAGGTTTGGGATGGAGGTTTGGGATGGAGGTTTGGGATGGAGCAGGTTTGATGGGATGGAACAGGTTTGGGATGGAGCAGGTTTGGGATGGGGCAGGTTTGGGATGGAGGTTTGAGATGGAGCAGGTTTGGGATGGAGAAGGTTTGGGATGGAGCAGGTTTGGGATGGGGCAGGTTTGGGATGGAGGTTTGGGATGGAGCAGGTTTGATATGGAGCAGGTTTGGAATGGAGGTTTGGGATGGAGGTTTGGGATGGAGCAGGTTTGATATGGAGCAGGTTTGGAATGGAGGTTTGGGATGGAGGTTTGGGATGGAGGTTTGGGATGGAGGTTTGGTTTGGGATGGCAGGTTTGGGATGGGGCAGGTTTGGGATGGAGGTTTGGGATGGGGCAGGTTTGGGATGGAGCCCGAAGCCGCCTCCTGCCCAATTCCAATCAGGAATCCTCCTGCAGGGAGAGGCTCCCTGGGGCTAAAGGAGGCTTTTACTGCCCCAGCACCGCAATAAAACACAAAATAAAGCCATTTTATTGACATTAAAATGCAAAGGGAAGATTTGTCTCCCAGCCCATCCCCGCTGCAGCTGGCTCCGTGTCTGGGAGCAGGTGGGAATCCCAGCTCCACCTGAGATTCCCTGGGCTCCAGACCTGGGAATGGCCCTGATCCTGCCTTGTGCCCCACGGCAGGTCCCCAGCAGGTCCTGCAGGGCTGGGCAGGAGGGAGAGATCGCTCTGGGGAGCCGGGCCAGGACAGGAGCAGGGCAGGAGAAGCCACACAGGGATGGCTGGGCTGTCCCTGCTGGGATCTCCCTGCTGGGGGAACATTTGCAGCACTCCGCTTTCATCTCCTGACGCTCCTCCTGCCGATGAACAGGAAGAATTCGATGAACAGGAAGAATTTTTTTCCCAAGGGGATGCAGAGTGCCCAAAGGAGCAGCGGGAGGGGGTGACAGGGTGGGTCTGGGGCCAGCAATTCCAGCTGGACGTGGGCACAGCCAGCTCCAAACTCAACTCTGCCCCAAGCCATGGGGAGCAGCTGGCAGGACACACCCTGAGATGGGGACAGTCCCCTCAAAGTCCCTTTGGTTTGGGGTGACAGAGAGAAGACTCGGCAAGAAAAGCTCAGAGAGGCTTTGGGACATCCCATGGGACATCCCATGGCCTCTGGGAAGGGCCTGGTGGCAGCAGGAGCCACCCAGAGGAGCAGCCACCCCCTGGCAGCGGTGGCAGAGCTGTCCCTGCCCAAATGCGTCCCAGCTGTGGCTGAAGGCAAAGGAGGAAACGCTCCCTGAACCGGCCCGGGGTTTCTGGTAGCAGCTGAGGGACAGGATAATAAAACAGGAAAAAATTAACATGTAGGAAAACAGAGCTGCACCTGAAGCAACAGAGGCAGGGAGAGCGCGGGCAAGCTCCCCTCGATGCCAGAAAGGAACTGCGAGGAGGGGACCGGCCCCGCGGCCCCCTCGCTCCCCTCCCTCCTTCCCTCACTCCGATTTCAAAGGCGCACGAACAACGCCCGGCACTGTGTGGCATCTCCACTCCTAAATCTTCCTGTCCTCGGGTTTGTGTAACGTGAGCCGAGGGCAGGATCTGACCCTCCCGGGGCACAGAAATCCCCCCCTGCCTCCCCCAAAGCCCCGGGAATCCTCCCAGTGCTCACACACAGCCTGGAAGTGCCAATCTAATGTTGGATCTGGGGAAGAAATGGGCAAAGCTGGACCTGGGTGTCCCCAAAGGCTCTGCTGGGTTTGAATTCGGCTCCTGGCACCTGCAGGGCACAGGGACAGCCCCAAACTGCCCCAGTTTCCAGCCTGGATGGGGCTGCTCCCAAATACTCCCAGATCCTCCCAGTGCTCACACACAGCCTGGAAGTGCCAATCTAATGTTGGATCTGGGGAAGAAATGGGCAAAGCTGGACCTGGGTGTCCCCAAAGGCTCTGCTGGGTTTGAATTCAGCTCCTGGCACCTGCAGGGCGCAGGGACAAACCCAAACGGCCCCAGTTTCCAGCCTGGATGGGGCTGCTCCAAATACTCCCAGATCCTCCCAGTGCTCACACACAGCCTGGAAGTGCCTGGATTCCCAAATATTCCAGCCCTAATGTTGGATCTGGGGAAGAAATGGGCAAAGCTGGACCTGGGTGTCCATGCTGGGGGACCCATGGGGGAGCAGCCCGGCCCAGGGCTGGCAGGAGCAGTCCCAGCACATCACAGTGCTGTTTCCTTGCTTCTGTCAGCCCCAAAATGGGGTTGGGAAGGGGTCAGTGAGCACCCAGCTGGGCAAAGGAATCATCTCCTGCTGAGTGCTGGGCAAAGGGAGTGTCTGTGTGGGGGCTGTCCTGGTGACAGCGTGGGGACAGGTCACAGGCTGGGCTCTCTCATCCTGCAGGTCTTTTCCTACCTAAATGATTCTGTTGTGCTTCTCTTTCTTTTCTCTCTTTCTCTCTTTCTCCCTTCCTTCCTTCCTTCCTTCCTTCCTTCCTTCCTTCCTTCCTTCCTTCCTTCCTTCCTTCCTTCCTTCCTTCCTTCCTTCCTTCCTTCCTTCCTTCCTTCCTTCCTTCCTTCCTTCCTTCCTTCCTTCCCTTTCTTTCTCTTTCTCTCTCTTTCCCCTTTCTCACTTTTTTTTCCTTTCTCACATTTTTCCTTCCTCTCTTTTTCCCCTTTCTCTCTCTTTCCCCCTTTTCTCTTTTTCCTTTCTCTCCTGTCCCCCTTTCTCTCTTTTTCCCCTTTCTCACATTTTTCCTTCCTCTCTCTTTCCTCTTTTTCTCTTTCTCTCCCTTTCTCTCTTTCCCCTTTCTCACCTTTCCCCTTTCTCACCTTTCCTCTTTCTCTCTCTTTCCCCCCTTCCCCTCTCTCTATCTTTCTTTTCCAAAAGCCACCACCTCTCCCCCTTCCCTCTCTCAGCGAGAGCTGATGCAGTTAATTGGAGCTTCTTGTAAGTGAACATTAACACAGGCAGAGCCAAGACGACGTCTTGGCAGCAAAATATCATTATCAGTTCTTGAGCTCCAGCCAAAATCCCCTTGCGGTCAAAACACAATTCTTTAAACTAAACAATTAAGGATTTGTGCGAGTGTTGCTGCCATGAGTTATCAAGGACGGGGAGTGGCAGTGCGGGAGGACAGCTCTGCTGCTGGCAGGGACACAGGTGACAGCCCCAGACCTCCGTGAGGGGCCTCAGGAAAGGCTCACATCACTCTGCTTTACCCCAGCCAGGTACAAATATCATTTTTCTGCTCTGGAGGCGCTCGGCGCTGCCCGGGGCCGCTCCCGTGCCACCTGTTCCTATGGAGAAGGGTTTTTATCACAAACACTTGGTAAACAGCTGCCTCTGAGCCCCTTTCCTGCCGGCCTGGCGTTTATTCCAGAGAGTCAATAAGGAAAAACAAACATTCCTGTCCTTGTGCACACACGGCCCCGGCCGCCGGCGCTGCCCGCCTGTGCCTGCCAGGCCCGAGGCTCCCAGATGGTGCCCAGAGCCCCCGGCCGGGCTGGGGGCAGCTGGGGAGCCCAGGAGGACACAGAAACTGCTGCAAAGGGATTTGCCCTTTGCCCTTTTCGCTTCTCCCTTGTCCCTTTTTCCTTTCCCCTCCTCCCTTCTTCCTTTCCTCTTTGGCCTTTTCCCTTTCCCCTTCTCCCTTTTCCCTTTTCCTTTTCCCCTTTTGTCTCTTCCCTTCTCCATTTCCGTTTTTCTCTTTTCTCTTCTCTCTTCTCCCTTTCCTCTTTCCCCTTCTCCCCTTTCCCTTCTTTTTTCCTTTCCCCTTCTCCCCTTTCCCTTTCCCCTTTCCCTTCTCCCTTTCCGCTTTTCTCTTCTCCCTTCTCTCTTCTCCCTTTCCTCTTTGTCCTTTTCCCTTTTCCCCTTTCCCTTCTTTTTCCCTTTCCCTTTTTCCTTTTTCCCTTTCCCTTTTCCCTTCTCCCTTTCCACTTTTCTCTTCTCCCTTCTCCCTTTCCTCTTTTTCCTTTTCCCCTTTCCCTTTTTCTCTTTCCCCTTCCCCTTTTCCCCTTTCCCTTTTTCTCTTTCCCCTTCCCCTCTTCCCATTTCCCTTTTTCTCTTTCCCCTTCCCCAGCACTGGGACATTTCCCCAGGAACAAATCCACCTGAAATTCCAACTCAGTTGCTTCGCCTCCCAACCCCAGCAAGCTCTGAGGGTTGCAGAGTTGAGCTTTGAATCCCCTCTTCGCTTCTTTGCTGCTCCTGCAGGAGCTCCCCGAGGAGGGGGAGAGGGCAGAGAGGATCCCCCATTCCGACAGGAGCTGGCAGTGAACAATTAACGAGGTGCTCAGGCTGTAATTAGGGCTTCAGCACCCTGACACCTGCACAAGTGGCTTGATTTCAGAGCAGGTAAATTGGAGCCTGGCAGGCTGGGGAGGAGGTGACGCTGCTGGGGCAGGGATCAGGCAGGAGGGAATTATTTTTAGAGGTTTCTTTTTGTGACAGGCGGATCATGGCCTGGGTGATGGGAGCGAGATGCAGGACTTGAAGGAAGTTTCTGGTCTAGTGGGAGGTGTCCTTGCCCATGGTATGGTTTGGAACTAGATGAGATTTGAGGTCC
This sequence comes from Geospiza fortis, assembly GCF_000277835.1. Taxonomy (NCBI): domain Eukaryota; kingdom Metazoa; phylum Chordata; class Aves; order Passeriformes; family Thraupidae; genus Geospiza; species Geospiza fortis. The sequence continues at coordinate 807,654 of NW_005054512.1, forward strand.
TTTCCAACCCAAACCATTCCACGTTTCCATGACTGGACTCCAAGGGGTGTTTGTGTTTATTTATCCCTGACTGAGGGGGAAAGGGGGTGAAGCCCTGTGGGTCTGAACCCCACATTGTGCTCATCCCATCACCTGCCCTGTCCCATCCTCCTGCTCCCAGTTTGGAGCAGGCTCCATCCTCCTGCTCCCAGTTTGGAGCAGGCTCCATCCCCCTGCTCCCAGTTTGGAGCAGGCTCCATCCTCCTGCTCCCAGTTTGGAGCAGGCTCCATCCTCCTGCTCCCAGTTTGGAGCAGGCTCCATCCTCCTGCTCCCAGTTTGGAGCAGGCTCCATCCTCCTGCTCCCAGTTTGGAGCAGGCTCCATCCTCCTGCTCCCAGTTTGGAGCAGGCTCCATCCTCCTGCTCCCAGTTTGGAGCAGGCTCCATCCTCCTGCTCCCAGTTTGGAGCAGGCTCCATCCTCCTGCTCCCAGTTTGGAGCAGGCTCCATCCTCCTGCTCCCAGTTTGGAGCAGGCTCCATCC
>NW_005054512.1:808207-811401 GCF_000277835.1 Geospiza fortis
AGGAATGGGGTAGGAAGAGGGTCTGGAGCAGGGGCAGGGGCAAGAATGGGGCAAGAACAGGGCCTGGAGCAGGAACGGGGCAGGAACAGGAATAGGAGCAGAAATGGGACAGAGACAGGGACAGAGCCTCCTGCCCATCACTGCCCAGGACATCCCTCCTTCTCTTCTCCTGCTCCAAACCTTCCAGCCCAGCTGCTGCCAGAGCGTTTGGATCCAGCCGATAACAGCAGAAGCCTCAAAGTTCAGGATATTCAGATCTAGACCAATCTCAAGGCTTTTTTTTTTCCTTTTTTTTTTCTTTTTTTTTTCTGACAGCCGCTGCCTCTACTTTAGGCAAGGACATTAGCGCCGGGAGGAAAAAAAAAATTTGATTTTAATGCAAGCCCCAGTAATCAGCTATTTGTGATGGAATTTTATCTGTCCTGGTCTCTAAGGGATGAGAAGCAAGCAGAGAGGAAAGAAGGGTCAGAAATTAGTATGCAGAAATATCTGATCAGCCAAAGTAATTTTCTTTAATAATCGTATTCATACTGGCTGCTCTCCGCTCACTAGAAGAATTAAGTATTTAATAGTAATATATTTCATCTGGCAGCAGTTCCGTTTCGTTAGGAGCTGTGATGCCTGGCCAGGGTGGGGGGGGGCAGGGGAGGCGGGCAGGGGGACACAAAGCTGCCACCAGCGTGTCCCCACAGCCCTCCCCCTGCCCGCAGCTCATTAGGGAGCTCTAATTAACCAGGGATGGAGGAAGGACCCAGCCAGGGAATCCTGGGCCCAGCCAGGGAATCCTGGGCCATCCAGGGTGCTGTTATTCCCTTCTGGAGTAATTATCAACGGCAAGGAGCACCTGTACTGATGGATTCAAGCTGGTCACAGGGAGCAGATCCTCTTTCTTTCTTTCTTTCTTTCTTTCTTTCTTTCTTTCTTTCTTTCTTTCTTTCTTTCTTTCTTTCTTTCTTTCTTTCTTTCTTTCTTTCTTTCTTTCTTTCTTTCTTTCTTTCTTTCTTTCTTTCTTTCTTTCTTTCTTTCTTTCTTTCTTTCTCTCTTTCTCTCTTTCTCTCTTTCTCTCTTTCTCTCTTTCTCTCTTTCTCTCTTTCTCTCTTTCTCTCTTTCTCTCTTTCTCTCTTTCTCTCTTTCTCTCTTTCTCTCTTTCTCTCTTTCTCTCTTTCTCTCTTTCTCTCTTTCTCTCTTTCTCTCTTTCTCTCTTTCTCTCTTTCTCTCTTTCTCTCTTTCTCTCTTTCTCTCTTTCTCTCTTTCTCTCTTTCTCTCTTTCTCTCTTTCTCTCTTTCTCTCTTTCTCTCTTTCTCTCTTTCTGCCCTCAGTTAGTTCCACTATGCCTTGGAAACCAATGCACATTTACTCCCCGTCACATCTCTCAATCACATTGCAGTTACATAAGAGATGTAACTATGGTTATAAAATGTCCTTTACTCTGAAAGAAGGAGTTTCAGTACAATGGGACTGAAAGAGACCTTGTTTTTTTATATAAAATAATTTGATTCTGTACTTCTTGGACTCCAAATCATAGGCATGCCCTATGTTTTTTTCTCCATCACCCCTTTTGTAAGACTGTGTGAAAGCTGCTGCCATATCATTGTTAGCTATTCTGTAGCCTAAAGTTTTCATGGCCAAAATTTACTTTTTTTTTATTTCAGTCATTTGGAGAGGATAATCTCTTACCCCAAACAGCTTCTTTTCCTCCAAAAGTTTTGTGTTCCATTTCCCCAAGGTTGCTGAGCTGCAGAAAGCAGCGCCCCTTCCCCTCTGCTCCTCTGCCTCGCTCCATCCATCCCAGCCCTGGTGACGTGGGCTCTGCAGCGTGACCGAGAGCTGAGGTGCACAAAAGGAACGGCTCAATCGAGCTTGCAAATGCCAGAAAATGCTGTTCTGGGGAGGATCTGGGAGCTGGGACTTGCTCCTGTGATGGATGGACTGTGGGGTGGGAATAGTGAGTAAATAAATGGCACAGCAGAGGCTGAGGTTCCTCTCACTGACAAAATAGGGAATGTTCAGCGTGCGAGAGCTCAGAAATGATGGGAAACTGGTGGTGGGCTCTGGATAAAGGCAGGCTGAGACTGCAGAGCTCGTGTGACTGTGCACTTGGGGATGGGGCTTGTCCAGGACACAAACTGAGGGACAGGGGACACCTGGGAAAGCTTTTGGGGGTTCAGGTGCTCCTCAGTGCTCACCTGGCCAAACCTTGGCCTCTTCTCCTCCCTGTTCAGACAGATCCTGTGTGTGGGTGAGGGAGGAAGGGACATCTGGCTGCAGCCCTGCCCGTGCCTGGTGTCCCTGCTGATGGTGACGTGGCCATGGGGCAGCAGGAGCAGGTGGGTGCAGGATCAGACCCTGCATTCCCTGATTCCCACAGCACCCAGGATCCCCCTCAGTGGATGTAGGATCAAGCCCTGCAATCCCTGGTTCTCAGTGCACCCCAGGATGTTCCTCAGTGGATGTAGGATCAAGCCCTGCAATCCCTGATTCCCACAGCACCCAGGATGTCCCTCAATGGGCAGTGGGTGCAGGATCAAACTCTGCATTCCCTGGTTCTCAGTGCACCCCAGGATCCCCCTCAGTGGGCACAGAGCAGGTGGATGCAAGACCAAGCTCTGCATTCCCTGATTCCTACAGAACCCCGGATGCCCCTCAGTGGGTGCAGGACCAAGCCCTGCATTCCCTGTTCCCTGTGATGCCCCTCAGTGGGTGCTGCTCCTCTTCCCTCTCCCCCACCTTCTCCAGCAGCACTGGATCTCCCTGGTGATGCAGGAACAGCCCTGTCCTGAACTGGTGACCCCGGCCACCCATCCCATGCAGGTCCCATTCCCTTCCTTCCTCCCATCTCCCCTTCCTCCTCCTCCTCCTCCTCCCCGAAGCGCGCGTGTTTGTGAGCTCACAGGGAACGGCGGGACACGGGCCTTTCTCTCAGCTCTAATGAAACCCTTTAATCATATTCAAATAGGTTACTGTTCAGGGGGAAAATAGAAATATGGATTTGATAGCAATAAATTTCCCTGGCTGGCTAAGCCCAGTTCTTAATTGTCCTGTCCCAGGGCTCGCACATTTCATTGTTCGTTAGGTGCTTAAGTCCCTGCTCTCATTTTGTGGCGGTGACATTACCGCTGATGGCTCTAATACTCTCATAATTTGAAAGGGGATTTGCATGATAGAACGCAGAGTATTAAAAGAAAAAGAAAAAA
>NW_005054512.1:811433-822607 GCF_000277835.1 Geospiza fortis
AGGGGGCGAAGAAGGAGTGGGGGGGGGCAGGGGAACGGATTCCGCTTTCACTTAAAAAAAAAAAGTCACTTTCTTCAAAGTCAAATCATTGTTTTCATTAAAGTGAGGGGGAGAGAAAAAAAAAAAGTGTCTCTTCTGCACAGTCAGTCCGGCCTGGCGCTGGTATTATCCTTATTGTTGCTAATGGTTATTAATTATTATTATCCTGCTACACGGAGCACTGCGGACGTGATGTCCCCAATGTCCTTGGGACAAAGAGAAAAAAACAAAGCAGAGGTGTCCGAGCTGGGGCGGCTCCGGCGGCGGCGGGGGAAGCCACCGGGGTTTGCCATTGTCTCGGTTCTCCAGGGTTTGGGCAGGAGCCCTGGCAGGGATGTGATGCCAGCCGGGATCCGCTGGCTTCAGTGCCGCGGTGCCACCGCTGCCCACGCCTGGGCACGGCGTTATCTGGGCAGAAAACTGGGATTTAAAGTTAAACTGGCCCTGCTGCCTTTCTCCCCAAACCTCCGGGGAGGTTTGGAGCCCAAATGGAGAATGGCAGGGTGATGGGATAGCCTGAGGTGAAGAGAGCAGAAAGAAACAAGGAAGGAGAAGCCAAATCGCTGTGTCTGGATGTGCAGAGAGAGCCAGACCTGATACAGCTCCCAGTGCTCCCAGTGCTCCCAATAGAGTCACATTCCAGGCCCAAGCACAGCTCCCAGTGCTCCCAGAGCTCCCAGAGCTCCCAGAGCTCCCAGTGCTCCCAAGAGAGTCACGTTCCAGGCCCAAGTACAGCTCCCAGTGCTCCCAGTGCTCCCAATAGAGTCATGTTCCAGGCCCAAGTACAGCTCCCAGTGCTCCCAGTGCTCCCAGTAGAGCCAGGTCAGGCCCTCATTTCACCCCCTGAGGGGGCAAACCAGCCCAGACTGCAGAGCTGAGCGTTCCCATGGCTGCTTTCAGAGGTGGCAAAAGAACCATTGGGATCTGAGCTGGGAGCACCAGGGCCCCTCAGCACCTGGGGCCTCAGAAATCCTGATGTGGATTTTCTCAAGCTGTCTGTGCAGCAGCAGCAGCAGGGCACGAGTCCCCAGGTTGTCGTTTTGGGCACATAAAGCTCATGAGGAGCACAAGAAACTCATCCCCAACCCCTTTTTTCCCTCTCTTTATAGGATATCCCAATTACATTCTGTACCAGGTCTGAAATTTCACGCTGCTGAGCAGTCACTCGCTGCAGTGTTCCTGTGCTCCGGGGCACAGGAGTCTCTGGGAAGGCTTTATCCATCAGCTGTTTATTTTCCAGCAATAAAGTGGCAGTCAGGGATGTATTAATTAGGGTTGTGGTGTCTGAAGCTCGTGCAGGATTCATATTTTGGCTGCTGTTCTCTTATCAGGTGCTTTTAGCATCATCCAGGGAGTGAAACCAGCCCAGATCTGTTGATCCCAGCAGGTCTGGAGTCGTTTCCCCCAGCTCAGGGTGCTGCTGTCACACTTCCCCATCCCCTTTTTTCCTGTAATCCCATCCCACAGACACCAGCAAAGCCCCAGGACGTGATTCCAGATGCTTCCCTGATTTCTGCCCGTTTCCATTGGTTTTTTCCAGGCTTGTTTGGGTGGGAAGGATTCCCTGGCAGCTCCTGAAGCTGATTTTAGCCCCAGCACAAGGGAGGCACCGAGGTCACCCTGCTCAGCCCGGCCCAACCCAGGCAGGAACATTGCTGTGTCTGCCCACCCAGCGCCCATTCCTGAGAATTTCCCTCTCCCTGATGCCCGTGGGAAGAGTTCCTGAAGAGCTGAGGGGTTTTTGTGTGGCTGTCACTGCAGACACCCCAGCCGGGTGCTCAGTCCAATTCCCAAATCCAGATGGGAATGGGGCAGGCGCAGGGCCTGGGGCAGGAATGGGGCAGGAATGGGGCAGGAATTCCAGCCCCATCCTGAGCTCCTCACCCTGCCCTTGCTGCCAACAAACCCTCTGGCAAAAGCACAGCCAGGATTCCTCGCCTGGCTCACCCCGGGATGAGCCACAGGAGCACGGAAAGAGCCCAAATCCTGCCAGAGGGGCCAGCACCTGCAGGGAGAGGGATGGGCATCCACATCCTCAGGTGTCTGAATCCAGGGAGATCCTTGAGGAGTCACTGGGAAAGATCCCAGTCAAAACAGGCTCATCCTGCTCTCCTTTTGCACTTCCCGCTCCCGCATTCACCCGGCGAGGAGGTGACTGCCATCTGTCTCCTCTTTATTGAAACACTCCAGGATTTCCACCCCCACCTCCCCGGGAGCTGCTGCCCTTGGGAACGGCGAGAAAAGGATGTCAGCGATCTGGAGGGAGGGCTGGCAAGTGGGTCATGCCCTTCAGGAGAGCCGGCAGCCCCTCAAAGTGGGGCACTCGGCGAGCCTGGGGACGCGGCACCGCCGGCCCCGCATCCCTGCGAGCTTCTGGGCCTGGAGCGGCTGCTCCAAACGGTGCCACCAGCTCTGGCAGCCCCCAGCCAGCAGCAACTTGCTCCCTGATTACGTCAGCCTGGATAAAAGGGAATTATTCAGGCCCTGGTTTCAGCTGAAACAATACAGCGAATTAACTGAGGCCGGTGGGGGGGTGGGTGTGCTCCGAGCCCCCCCTGCCCGCCCAGCTCCCAAACCAGGGCAGGCTCCTGAGCTCAGCGGGTTAAGGCACTCAGGGAGGTTTTGTGGAGGTTGGAAAATGCCCATTTCCTTTGGAAAACAGGAGGAAAAGCCCCAAAACGGGGCTTTGAAACAGATCCCCCAGCAGCGGTGGTTGCAGCCGCCGCCGGGCACGGGGAGGGGCTGGGCTCTGCTCCTGGAGCTGTGCCCACCCTGGGTGGGCATGGCCAGGCCCTCTGCACCCCTCCTGCTGTCCCATCTCCAGCCATCTCCTGCCTTTGGGTCCATCCAGGTGTCCCCACCAAAGCCTCAGCAGCCTCCACCATCACAAGGTGCCCTCACGTCACCATCCCAGTGCCCTGCGCAGCTCTCAGGGGGTCCCACCACCCCCAAATCGTCCCCAAATCATCCCCAAATCATCCCCATCACCCCCAAATCATCCCCACCACCACCAAATCGTCCCCAAATCATCCCCATCATCCCCAAATCATCCTCACCACCCCCAAATCATCCCCAAATCATCCCCAAATCATCTCTATCACCCCCAAATCATTCCCACCACCTCCAAATCATCCTCACCACCCCCATCATCCCCACATCATCCCCAAATGATCCTCACCACCCCCAAATCATCCCCAAATCATCCTCACCACCCCCATCATCCCCAAATCATCCCCATCATCCCCATCACCCCCAATTCATCCTCAACACCACCAAATCGCTTCCCAATCATCCCCATCTTCCTCAAATCATTCCCATCATCCCCAAATCATCCCCATCATCCCCAAACCATCCCCAAATCATCCCCAAATCATCCCCAAATCATCCTCACCACTCCCATCACCCCCAATTCATCCTCACCACCACCAAATCATCCCCACCACCCCCAAATCTCCCTCACCAGCCCCAAATCATCCCCTGTGCTGCAGAGCATTGTCCCCACTGCTCTCAGCTGGACCTGGGACGTGTCCCAAGCCCCGCGAAGGCACCAGAGCCAAAGTGGAGCTCCAATATTTTTGTTCTCTCGTTCACTTGGGGCTGGGGGGGAGAAAGGAAGGGGGGAGAAGGCAGAAGAAGGGGAGGGGGACAAAGGGGGTTTAATAGGCTCCGGTGACAGCACAATGTCCACATTGGGAAAAGATTAATGACGAAAATTAATCGCATGACCTTTCTTTCGAGGAGCTGGAGGTGAGGCGAGCCATTAAAGCCTCTTATGTTGTAATTAACGTTTGAGGGGAGAAAAGACTGGCTTTGGAATGGATGCGATCATTTAATTAGGGTTATGCGTCAGTGCCACAACAGGTTCAGAGAAGTCATAATTTAACTATAGCTTTAAATTACCCAGTCAGAGCCGGGCTGGCAGCGTTTAATGGCAGGGAAACGCCGCCACCAGGAGCGAGGAAAACAATTCAATAAACACCTCGGGACACGGCAGAGGGACAGGGACACAGCCCCGGGGGCAAGGAGGGTGTCCCGGGCATGGCATTGGGGTTGGTGGGGTCAGGATGCTCTGAAATCACAGCCCGAGCTGCCTGCAGACAGATCTGCACCTCGTGTGTTCTCCCTCAGTGAGGTTGCCCAGCTCAGAATTCACCCACCAGCTCTGATTTCCAACTTTATCACCCTGCTGGACACTCAAACCATGGTGTCCCAAGGGGTTGGCCGAGCAGAAACTCATTTTTGGTGCTTCTGGGCACGGCACTTGGGGTTGGTGGGGTCAGGATGCTCTGAAATCAGAGCCTGAGCTGCCTGCAGCCACATTTGCACCTCGTGTGTTCTCCCTCAGTGAGGTTGCCCAGCTCAGAATTCACCCACCAGCTCTGATTTCTGACTTTATCACCCTGCTGGACACTCAAACCGTGGTGTCCCAAGGGGTTGGCCCAGCAGAAATTCATTTTTGGTGCTTCTGGGCAGGAAAGTTGGGATGGTTTGAGTGGGAATGTTGTGAAATCAGAGCGGGACAGAGCCTCTGAACCAGATTTGCCCCATCCTGAATCCTCCCTGACCAAGATTCCCCAGCTCAGAATTCACCCACCAGCCCTGATTTCCCCTTTTTTCACCCCACTGGACACAGGTTGTGACCCAAACCATGCCAGGCACAGCGAACCAAGGTGGTGCCTCAGCAAAAACTCATTTTTGGCGCTTCTGACCATCACCTGCAACCACACCAAGGAGCAAAACCAAGGTGTCTTTACCCATAAGAGTTCAGAAAAGAAGCCAGGAATTCTTTTTCCCTTCCAGAGGAAGAATTCATCTAAAAAATTCCAGTAAAACACCGAATTTTCCCTTCCTCTGAGTAGGAGCCTCCCCTTGGTGCGAGCAGGAATCTTTGTCACTTTGCCTGGTGACAAGGGACCCACCCTGGGGGGTTCTGGGAGGTTCATTCCAGAGGGAAAAGTTGGATTTTGTTTGACTTTGGCACAGGGAAGAGGTTTGGAAAGGAGGTGAAGGTGGCTGTGGAAAGCTACGTGAGAAATGAGCGTCACGATCAAGCGCTGCACGTTGGATGGATTATTAAGGTTCAAAATTAAAACATATACAATATTGCCAACGCCAAGGGCTCTCTAATCATAAATCAGCTCCCCTGACCCCTTCATAATCATGAGATTGCCCTAAAGAGCAGGAGATTTTACATAATAATAAGTGGGAAAGGGTTTTTTGCTTTTTTAATTGGCCTGCTGGTTTTCTGAGCCCTCAGTGGTTCCATTTCCAAAGCTGTCTTGGCCAGTTAAAGGATTTTATTTGGTTTGGGTGGAATTGGTTTGGTTTTGCTTTGTGAGATTGTGCTTTAGGAAAAAAAAATAGACTGGAAAAAATAAAGAAAGAAAAAGAAAATATGGTCCCTTCTTTGGCAACAGAAAACTTGCGATTTGGGAAGAGCCAAGTGCTAGAAATCAGCATCAAATTATATTCTGTAAAATCTGCATCAAATTCTATTCTGTAAAATTATATTCTGTAAAATCTGCATCAAATTATATTCTATATCAAATTCTGCATCAAATTCTATTCTGTAAAATTATATTCTGTAAAATCTGCCCCAAATTATATTCAATATCAAATTCTGCATCAAATTATATTCTGTAAAATTATATTCTGTAAAATCTGCATCAAATTCTATTCTATATCACATTCTGCATCAAATTATATTCTGTAAAATAATATTCTGTAAAATCTGCACCAAATTATATTCAATATCAAATTCTGCATCAAATTATATTCTGTAAAATTATATTCTGTAAAATCTGCATCAAATTCTATTCTATATCACATTCTGCATCAAATTATATTCTGTAAAATAATATTCTGTAAAATCTGCATCAAATTATATTCAATATCAAATTCTGCATCAAATTCTATTCTGTAAAATTATATTCTGTAAAATCTGCATCAAATTCTATTCTGTAAAATTCTATTCTGTAAAAAAAAGATGATTTTATTGGAGGCCCCAGGACAGGGTCCCGGGCCCTGCCCTCCCAGTGGCCATGGTGGCCACGGGGCTCATCAATCCCAGTTCCTGAGTGCCCCATAAACCCCAGTGCCCTCAGAAGAGAGGGAAAATGGAAATGACTCCTCTCCTTCACGGAGGTCTCGTGGCCTTAAAACTTAATAGTCTCTCAAATGCCGTAATGCAAGAGGGGACTTTTATGGACTCGACCAGGGATAATATTATTAAGGTGTGTTATTATATTAATTCCTATATTTCATGACATGGGGAGGGGGGGAGAGGGGGGGAAGGATAAAACCTTTCCCTGGGGAGCTCTGGGGTGGGTTATCCCTCGCCAGGGATGCTCAGAGTGGTCACAGAGGCTGATGGGGCAGCACGAGGCCTGGCCAAGCTCGGTGGTTTGCCAGAGTCTCGGGTTGCTGTTTGATAATTGCTGCCCCGAGATGTGCAGGATGTCTCTGCTTCGGCTGAAGAACGAGTCAGAGCTCTTCAGTTTTCGGTCTTGAGGTTGTTTATTAATTCTTATCTATAAAATTTTCTTTGTGCCCAGCCGAGGTCTGCTCAGCAGGGCAGCCACAGGCACTCTGTTGTCCTTTTATACTACAAACTACGTAGAACATATTTACACTTAATTCCCAATACCTATCACCTATGTTAGACAGTGCACTTCTACTCTAAACCAATCCCAAAGTGCCAACATCACAGCAGAAAATGGAGAACAAGAAGAAGGAGAAAGGCTGGACATGCCCAAGTTCCTCCATCTTGTCCCCATAATCCCCATACCAAAAGTCCTTAAATCGACCTTTTCACCCTGTGGTAATTTTATTATTATGCTATTCAAACTTCTGTGACTTTCAGGTCCTCGTACAAAGTTGGCAACTTGCTGCAAAGGTCAAAATCAAACCCGCAGGTGTTCTGGGCTGCATGGCAGGGTCTCCGATCCCCCTGGAGGGGTGCACTGAGTTCCGACACCAGGGGGGACAGCAAATGTCCAGGGATTTCCTTCCCAGTCCCACCAGAAACCTCCATCCCCTCAGCTCCTTCCCTTCCCAAACAAGTGCCGCACCGTTGCTCCCTTGCCTAACCCCACCTCTTCCTCCTGCATTCCCCATTTCCATTTCCCATCTTCTTTTTCCCTCCTTCTGCTTCTCTTCCCTGGCCAAGCCCAAGCTCCTGCTGGGATTTTGGAGCCCAGCCACTGCCCAGCTCTCACCGTGTGTGGGCAACCCCAAGCAAACAGCGTGTAAATAAAATCCCCCCACCCTGTCTCACGCACATTTTCCCCATTACCTCCCCTAATACTGTCTTGAGTTCAATGTTGCTTTTTGTCTCTCCCAAACCCCTCCTCCTCCTCCTCCCTGCAATTTATTCCAGCTGTGCAAACCTGGCTGCTGTGCCCGCTGCCCCACGGGCGGGGTGGGTGAGTGGCAGCAGGAGAAGCCCCTCAGAGCCCTGTGGATAATGGATCCCACATGTAAAGCTAAATTTCAACCTTCTTTTCTTTTTTAAAATCACAGAATTTTAATTTTTTTTTAATTTTTTGCAGGATCTGTGGTGCGCAGGGATTCAACTGCCATGGGATTCAACTGTCCCATCCCCACACTCAAAGCCACCACCTCATTTTCCTCTGCAGGAAAACCTGGGATTCACCTCCACAAGCTGGGAAAGGCTTTTTTTTAATCACAGAATTTTAATTTTTTAAAATTTTTTAAATTAAAAAATATCAACCTTTTTTTTTTTTAATCGCAGAATTTAATTTTTTTTTATTTTAATTTTTTAAAATTTTTTGCAGGATCTGTGGTGCGCAGGGATTCAACTGCCATGGGATTCAACTGTCCCATCCCCACGTTCAAAGCCACCACCTCATTTTCCTCGTCAGGAAAACCTCCATGAGCTGGGAAAGGCACCCAGGAGCTGTCCCATCCCAGCTGGATGCACCAAACAGCTCAGATCCAACGTTTTTGGATCCCTGGGCAGCTGCTGGAGACAAACCCAGAGTAAACCCCTTGCATTATTCCCATCCCACAGCGCTGCATTATCCACAACCCATCCTTGTGCTGAGCATAAAGAGCTCAGAGCACCAAATCCTCCCATCTCAATGTTGTTTTATTTCCTTTTTTTTTCTTTCTTTTTTTTTTTTTTTTTTAATAAATACACATCCAGTTTTCTGCCAGAGCCAGCAGAGTTTGGGGCCAGCGCCGTGTGTCTGTCACCCAGAGTGACACCCAGGGGACAGGAGAGCCCCAGCCCTGGGGATGGAGGGGGAAGAGCCTCACTAAACCCTTAAAGACCACTTGATTTAGCAGGAGGCTTTAGCTAAGCACTGGCTCCTGCTGGGCTATTTTTCCTGGTTTCCCTGTGGTCTCAAAGAGAGGAATTCCCATCAGGAATTCCTGCCAGAGCTCGGGGAAGCCGGGAGAGAGGTGGGCTCGTGGCTTTCGGGAGGCTTTGGGGCACAAGCGGGACATTCTCGTCGTCCCTTTGCCATCCTCAGTGTGGCCTCGGGTCTCCCTGGGGGTCACATCTGTCTGACACGTGGCCTGGCCTGGTTTTAGGCTGATGAGGGTTTCCAGATGCCACTTTTCCCACTTTTCCCATTTTTCCGCCCCAGGCAGCTTCTCCTTGCCCAGCCCGTGCCACCACCCACACCTGGCAGCAGAAAAAACCCGCTCCACATCCCCCTGGTGACACCAGCCCAGCCTGGAGATCCAGAGAAATAAACTCACTGAGGGTCCCCATCCAAAATTAACATCCACTGGCTCTTCCACCTCCTGGAAAATCCAAATCCACCAAGTGCAGGCAGCATTTTGTGACATCCACGCGTCTCTGTCACCCCCAGAACAGAGCTGAGCTCTGCCCAAAAAACAAATCTGGCTCATCAGTCACCCCCCCAATCTTCTCCCCTGTCTCTCGCCTTCTATCAGGGCTGCAAATGAAAAAAAAAACCAAACAAGAATTGGAGGAGCAGAATATGGGTGAGCTCCATCCCACCATGAAGAGCTGATGAACCTCTGCTTTTAAATTTGATTTTAGAAGAGCAGGAGGCTGTAAAACGAATAAATGGGAGCTGCTGTCCTGTCCCTGAGGCAGAGCAGAGGACTGGGACTGCTGCATTCCCTAAAAGAAAGATCCTGGCTCCTCCAGAGGGAACATCTGCTCCATAAATGTTGTCTCCCACTTGATGGAACCCGCTGGGAAAGGTGTGGATTTGTTCCAGATGGGGAGCCCTGCTCTGAATTGAACCCAAAATCTGAGCTCTGGGCCCTGCAGGAGGCAAAGCCAAAAATCAGAGCGCAAGGGGAAGGGGCAGGGATGAAGCGCCAGCTCCTGCTCCCTCCCTGCCTCCTGTGCCAGCTCCTGCTCTCCTGATCCTTCTCCCTGCTCAGGATGGGGGTGCTGAGATCCCCTCGTGGGACATTCCTGGTCCTTCCAAAGGGTGAAACATTGCAGAGCACGATGGAAATGCCCCTGCCCTGAGAACGGCTAAACCCCAAAGGCTGGGAGATGGGGAACAGCAACAGGGCACTGGGATGGAGCAGGGCAGGAGCTGCCTGGTAATTCCTGGGCTGTGTCCTTGTGGGACACAAAGGTGGGGAGAAGAAAGGGGAGGAAAGGGCCTGGATTTCCCCCAGATGTGCGGCGGGCCCAGATGATTGATGGCGTCTGTCTCTCGCTTTATTAAACTTGCGCAGCCCCGTTCAGCCAGGGATTTGCAAGAGGCTTAATGAGCATTAGGGAGGAATCTCCTGGCAGGACAGGCAGATTTCAGGGGGTTTGCTGAGCCACTGGCAGGAAATGTCCTGCAGGACAGGGCCAGGGACCCCCCGAACTCAGAGCTGTGCCCGCGGCGCTGGTGTCACCTCACCCTGGGGACACCGGGGGTGGCAGAGGGCAGGGCTGGTGCTGGGTGAGCAGAGCACACCTCTGTGCACTGCCAGGCTGGGGTTCTGGCAGGAATGGGTGTCAGCATGTGCTGCCTGCAGCCTGTGCCAGGCTCAGAGCTCTGATGGGAACATCCTGAGTGACAGATCGCCGGCGTGCTCGGGGACAAGTGTGACAGTCCCTTTCCGTGGGGACCAAAGGGTTTTTGAGAGACAACCCTGGGTCTGTCCTGGCCTCTGCCAGCCCTCTCCTGTGCAGCCTTTTCTTCCCCTCCTCCCCTTGGATAAGGAATTTCGGGATGCCAAAGCCCGTGTCAGACACCTGCTATTCCTACAGAGTGTGGCAAATATAATCCTAAATATTTAATATTTATAATAATATTTATATAAACACAAATATTTCTATAAACACAAATATTTCTATAAACATACGTATTTATAATCATATAAAATTAATTTCAATAAAATAAAAATAATCCCAAATGTATCTGATATGTATGCACGTCTGTGGGCAGGCTGACAAACTTTTCACCAAATATTTGCGAATTCTGATGAAACAGAAAAGTTTCTGAGCTGCAGGAGAACAGGCTGCCTTCTCTCCCTGCGAGCCCTCACCCAGAAAAACAGGATATTCCCAACGGGCTGTGCTTGGGAGGGCCCAGGTGGAGGGAAAGGCAGGGAAAGGTTCCCTTTCCTCTGCCCCAAGCGCTGGGAACACGCAGCTCGCTCCTCCCAGCCCTGCAGGTCACATTCCCATCCTCCAGAGCCTTCCCTGCATCACTTCAAAGCCTTTTTGCGATGGAAGACACCCCTGGATGAGCCACAGGAAACAGTCTGCCTTTCCCTCTGCCGATCTCTCCTCTAATCCCTCACCTACGTCACTCCCAGCTCCATCCGCAGCCTCCACCCTGGGCACGTCACCATCACAAGTCCCTGCACAAACTCCGGCCTCTGACGCACGAGCAGCACTTTCAGATGGGAGCACTTGGCTTTCTTCGCATCCAAATCCCGATTTTTCACTTCGTGGGGTTTGGGGTTGTTGTTTTTTGGTTTTTTTTTTTTGAACCCTCTGCCACGCCAGCTCGAGGCTTTGGTTTGTGCTTTAAAAGCGAGGCTGCTGAAGGCGCTGCTGCCACAGGGCTCGGGCTAAAGGGTTCTCTGACAGCTTTAAAACGATAAAGAAAGGGGATCTGGGGGGAAAGTGGATCCCTGTGAATCCTGGCTGTGCCCAGGGAGGTGATTCCCTCCAA
>NW_005054512.1:822650-830279 GCF_000277835.1 Geospiza fortis
GGGGTTTTTTTTTGTTTTTTTTTTTTTCTTTTTTTTTTTTTTTTTGCGGTGCCTCTCTTTGTCAGAATTAGTCAGGGCTGAACTGCCTGCGCTCCCCAAGGAGACCCCATTTCACCCTGCCTAAAGTTCACCGCCTTGTCAAACCGAGCTAATCTCCTGCCGGGGAAGGAAAAAGGCTCATTTCAAACTGCTGCACACTCGGGGAGAGCCTGGGGGGAGGGAGGAGGTCTTCCTGGCTCCAGCCTGAAAAGACCCCGGACAATAATACCCCTTTTGTTCTAGGACAGTGGGAGGGGGCTCGGCGGTAGGAATGAAAGATGGGGGATATTAAAGGAGCAGGTGAAAGACATGAGTCTTCAACAGGCCCAGATAAGAGCCGCCCCCCTTCTAATCTGGCTGGGAGCTTATTATCTCCCTGCCACAGTCATTACCATTAATATTAAATATGAAAAAAAAAAAAAAAGAAAACTGCACGCCAGACAACAACCCCAAAGAGGCGGCTTTGAGGCAGTGGTGGTGGAGGGACTGCCAGAGCTCGGGCCAGGCCCAGGAGGGGAGGCCTGGGATCCTCAGGGATGCTCCAGCCTGCTCTGCCTCGGAGTGTCCCTTTGATGCCAAAAGTGGCTGAGCCAGAGGCTCTTTTGAGTAAAAAACAACAAAATCGGGCGTTCTGGGCAAGTGCAGAGTCTGAACAGCCCAGCCCAGTGAGGGAAGGAGGTGCAGGGCAAAGCTGGCCCAGGGCAGCTCTCACTCCCTGTCCCCTGTCTGTCACCAAGGGCTGCCCAGTCCCCGCTGTGTCACCTCCTGGCCATGGCAAGGTGGCCCCGAGCCCACCGTGCATCCCCTGGGCTGAGTCTCTGAGCGTCCCCCAGCTCTGTCCCTGCCACAGGTGGCCCTGGGGAGAGCCCTTTGGCGGCTCTTTGTGCCCTGTGTGTGTCTGGGAAGGTTTCCTTTGTTCCAGGAGCTCTCGGGGCGGGGATGCTCGGAGCTGTTTGCTCAGCGCTCGCCCCAGCAGCCCCTCGGCCTCGGTAAATAGCAGCGAGCCCCGCTGCCTGCAGCAGTCCTGGCTGAGCAGCAGAGGCACAAATTCCCTTCCCAGCACCCAGAGAGGAGCTTCCAGCTCAGCACAGCGCTTGGCTCTGCTGGACACCCACAGATCCCGTTTCTGATGCGTCTTGTCCGTGCAGGAAAAGGGGTGGATTTGGGATTTGGGGGTTCCCTTCTGTGCCAGCCCATGGAGTGATGCTCCCAAACTTCCTCAGGGGGACCCCCGGGCAAGGGGAGCTGAGGTTGGGCAGCAGCGCTGGGCTCTTGGGGCTTTATCAACCACGATGGGGCAGGAGGGACTGAGGGGAAAAGGGGAAAGATCTCCGGCTCTGGGCTTCCCTCATCCTTCCCGTGCTTTCTTCCCAGAGTTTACCTCCCTAGGAGAGGGATTGATGGGTTATTTGGGGAGGGAGTTGTGGGGCACAACCCCCTGAAGGTGCAGTGTAAAAGGATTGGGGTCAAGCTCCCCTCTGGAGAAACCCGGGAAGGCGGGAATGGGAACCGGGATTGGAATGGGAACAGGAAAGGGAATGGGAATGGGAATGGAAACAGGAACGGGAACGGCAACGGGAATGGGAATGGGAATGGAAACAGGAACGGGAACGGCAACGGGAATGGGAATGGGAATGGAAACAGGAACGGGAACGGCAACGGGAATGGGAATGGGAATGGAAACAGGAACGGGAACGGGAATGGGAATGGGAATGGGATGGGATGGGATGGGAATGGGAGTGGGAACAGGGATGGGAATGGGAATAAGAACGGGAATGGGAATGGGAATGGGAATGGGAATGGGAATGGAGGAATCACCCATCCTTCCAATTGCCCACTCCCGTTTTTCCAAGCTCCATCCATTCTTTTTTCTGCTCAACCAGCCTGGATTAGATTAGATGAGATTAGATAAGCAGCTACTTATCTAATCAGGGATGGATGAGTGTGCCAGACAAGGAATGTGGCGTTCCAGGAGAAACCAGGAATCCTTTGGGCATCTCCCACCTCAAAGGGCTTTTTTTTCCTCTGCTGATCTCAAAGCTCTCAGCTCATTATTTAATTAATTCTCTTCTAAAAACCAGTTTTAAGTCTTGAGACAAGGCTTTCACACACACACACACACACGCAAGAAACCACATCAAGTGCAGGGAACCAGACAGCCCCAAAAATAACCCCAATTCCCAGGGCTGCTTCCACGTCCAGGCAGTTCCGGAGATGTTGCTTATTCTGGTCTTAACAAATATTAATTAAACCTCCGAGGAGGGATGTTTTGTTGTCTCTTTTGCTCTTGACACAACAAAAATAAGCTGAAGAAGCTCCAAGAGCAGCAGAGAATTGTGTTTGCTCAATATGGGCGAATTCCCTGCTCCAGCTGGGTTTTCTGGGAGGTTTTCCCCTCCTCTCCTATCGCAGCAGTGGAAATTTCAACAGAAAAAAATGGGGGTTTGCGCCTTAATTTTAAATAAAATCAGGCTGGGACAACCCACCCTTCTCATGGGAGCCCAAAATTCCTCAATTTTTTGGGTGAAACAGCTCCAGAGGCCAAAATTTTGCAGTTTGGGCTGATGGATCCATGGGAATGCTCGGGATCCTGGAGCTGCCGGGGGATGGGATGAGCTGTGGTTGTGGCTGTGGTTGGGGTTATCATCACCAGCCCCCAAACAGGGCTGGTGGGAAGGAAGAGCCTCGCCCAAGGACGGGGAAATCTGTGAAAAATTCGCTGTGGGAATTGCAGGAGAACACATTTGCACCGCAATGAGGGAGGAAATGGGGGTTTCTCTGCTGGAAGTGGGAGTTTTTCTCCAGGGAAAATGAGGGATCACCCCCAGGGATCCTCCAAAATGAGTGAATCATCCCTGGATTTCCCATTTTTTGGAAGCGAAGGGCATCCCCAGCCCTGGTGTAGTTTGGTTTTCCATGGAAAATTGAGTTATTGCTGGAGAAAAAGGCACGGGGATATGTGGGGAGGAAGGGAAAGGGTGTAAATCCCAGCAGCACTGGATCTCTTCTCAATTTGGGGCAGGTTGGGTGAAAATTGGGAAAGAATTCAGAGGGTTCCCCATGCGGTTGTGGGCGCCCAGGGGTGCTGGGCCAAATTTTCCAAAAGGAAAATGCAAAAAGAAAAAAAAAAATTAGGGTGGAAATCCAGAGAGGGAGGGAAAGTGAAATTAAATAAAAGAACAGGATTAAAACAAAACAGAAATAAAAGAAATAAAGGAGAAGAAACTTTCCTAAAACGGCGCAAAAGGAGAAGGAGTTTCACAAAGCGACACTTAATTCCAGGCTTTTCCTTTGCCTTTTCCACCTCGGAAGCATGAAAGCAGCTAAATTAGCAAAACAGAAGTAAACTGTTGACTGCTTCATTGCAGGATTAAGTGTGATAAATGGAGGTTTTGTTCAGCCTCTGTCCAGATGTTGTGTCTACGCTGGGTGTTTTTTCTTCCTTTTTTTTTCCTTCTTCTCCTTTTTTTTTTAATTTTTTTTTTTTTTTACATTCTTGGCCCCAATCCCATATATATTTTGGATACTGCAGGGAGTATATAATATCATTGGAAAATGATGTGGTCTGGTAACCTTTTAAATAACATTTCCTCCCTCCTCTCTTTTCTAATAGTTTGTTTTTCTTTCCATGTTTGCCTTTTATTGGGGGGAAATTTTGCTTGGAAATTAATGAGGCCAAGGCTTGAAAACAAACCAAACAAACAACCCCCCCTAAAAAGCAAGAAGCACCCCAAACCTCACTATTTCCCCTCTCCATTTAGGGGGGGAAAAAAGAGTTAAGGGATTTGTAAGGGCACAGGCCAAGGATGTGTTTGGGACTTTTTTTTTCTCTGTCTAGAAAACCTTCCTGATTATTTTTTAACATTCCCAGTGCACTCAGCCCAGGAGCCAGGCTGGGCTTGGGGCAGCACTTTCAGTTCCTTGCTCTGTTTGTATTATTGGAGCCCCAGACCCCAAAAGCACAAATTTTTTTTGGCCTTGTTTTCCATGGATCAGAAGTACCTGTCACTCCTGGAAGTGCTGGATTGGCCTTTCCTGAATTTTTCCAGCATCCAGACCCCCAGTTTTGGTGGTTTTGGGGGTTTTGGGGGTGACAGTGGCCAGGACAGATCCCGGGTGAGGTTCCCAACCCCGTCCCCACAGCCAGGCACCATTCCCTGGGATTTTAGGATTTTATCACCCCCTCCAAAAAAAGAAAAACTTCTTTTTAACATCCCAAATGTTTTGGAAATGGCCAGGGGCTGCCAGCAGCGGGTTCAGTGCTCCAGCTCTGTGCTTCCCTCATCCTTCCCATGCTCCCTGTAGGTTTTTTGGTTTTTTTTCCAGAGTCTACCTTAAAATCCCATCCTGCTGCTGGCTGAGCCTCCCTTGGCTCGGGAGCCGCCGGGAGAGGAGCCCAGCCCAGGCTAAAATTGCTCTGTTGAGTCACCAAGAGCCGGCAGGGCCAGGGCAGGCACCCCTGGCAGGGCAGGGACTGCAGAATTTGGGGTCTCATCCCATGGCAGAGTGAGGAAGGGAGAATTTGGGGTCTGACCCACCAGTAGGGTTTGGGGTCTGACCCACTGGTTGGGTGAGGAAAGGAGAATTTGGGGTCTCATCCCATGGCAGAGTGAGGAAGGGAGAATTTGGGATCTGACCCACCAGTAGGGTGGGGAGAGGAGATTTTGGGTTCTCACCCACAGCTGGGTGAGGAAAGGATGGGGAATATCCTTATGGAAATGCCATGGGATTGGTCAGCATGGATGAGGAAATGGGGAATATCCCTATGGAAATACCAGGGGAATGGCCAGCATGGAATGGGGAATATCCATGTGGAAATGCCAGGGGAATGGCCAGCAGGGATGGGAAATATCCCTGTGGAAATGCCATGGGAATGGCCAGCATGGAAAGGGAACATCCCTGTGGAAATGCCGTGGGAATGGCCAGCATGGAAAGGGAACATCCTTGTGGAAATGCCGTGGGAATGGCCAGCATGCAAACCCCCCATGGACGCTGCCCCTTGTTGAGGAGCAGTGCCCCCGTTACCACCAGGCTGTCCTGGCACTGCTCACCCCAGGCTGCAAACCCCCACCCTGGCACGCCCCTGTGCCCTGAGCGCTCTGTTTTTTCCACGGGGACACAAAACAAACCCCCGGAGCAATCCAGAAGAAATCCAGGTGAGAATTCCAGCAGATAAAGCCGCGGCCGCTCCCGGCCGTAAACACCTCGGAAAGCCGCTCGCAATTTTTCTCCCCACCATCACCTCCCTGCCTCCCCTCCTCTCCCTCTCCTTCCTCCCCCCTCTCTCTCTCTCTCTGTTAAGGTAGCAGCGTGGGAGCTCTGCCAAAACGCTGCGGTCCCGTGGGGAAGCTTTGCTCTCACTGAAAGAGCCCCTGCGCCTGCCAGCCCAATTAAAACAACGTGCAAGGAAAGCAGCATCTGGAATTGCGCTGCTCTCACAGCCAAGTCACAATTGTTTAGTCTGAAAGTCGGTTCAGGGAGAGCGGGGCTGGCGGGAGAGCAGTGGCCCCCACATCTGGATTTGCGGCTAGACAGCCTCTTTGGCTGCAGGCCTGTGTGCATGTGCATTTTTAACTTTAGGATATGCTGACAAGTTAAGAAGTCAGAAAGTCAGTCACAGTAACAGCCTCCGCGGCCCCTTCCTCCCTCCGCCCCTTTCTAACACACACACGCAGTTGACTAAATACAATTTTCTGACATCCTTTCATCTGGAGAGAGTTTCTTCCCGTTCCAGCCTGCAGCCCGGGTCCCCGATGAGTTATTTGAGCTGAGCCAACACATGTGAACAAAAAGGCTTCTCTTCGCTCCGTGCTCGGGGGCCCGGCGGCTCTGCCCCCGTTCCACCGCCCCTGGGGACAGGGGACAGGGGACAGCCTGCCCCTCACGGCAGCCCTGGGGGTGTCAGAGTGGCTCCAGCCCAAAGGGGAGGGTGGGGGCAGCCAAAAAAATGAGCTGCTGAGCCCCCCCGGCGTTGTGCCTTGCTTGGGTCAAAGATTTTGCTTGGATTTCTTTTTTTCTTCCGAGCCGTGGCGAGGCTGAGGTGTTGAGGTGTTGGTCATTCATTCAGAGGGTTGGTCATTCATTTCTTAGGCAAAATCTCCCCCCAAAAATGACAGAGAGGGCCGGTCTGAGCTTTTGTAGGCGCAGCTCATGGTCGCACTGCCATGCCCAGCTTGAGCTGGTTCACTCAGTGCCCAAAAATCGCCCACTGTGGGCATTTTTGCTGTGCCAGGGGAAAGAGCATGCAGGAGGATACCCAGGTGCCACCGAGGCAGCCACATGCACCGGGTGAGCCCTGCTGACCAAAGCACTGCCAGGAGAGCATCGGGGTGGGCGCAAATCCCACCCTCCTGCAGGACCCAGAGCTTCAGAGAAAGCCCTTTTGTCATGAGCAGCTTCCCCCGAGCTGCCAGGAACTCCTGGGTGCCCGAGGTGCGCCTGGCTCCTGCTTTGTCCCTCCTGCTGTGGCCATGGGCACCGTGGGCAAAGCACTGAGATGGGATAAAACCAGGGACAGTTTCAGGCTGGTGCCACCCAGAGCCGCTCTGGGCTCGGCTCTCAGACCCAGGGGACCCTCACAGAGGCTGCTGCACATCACGGCCATGAGCTCTCAGAAGCGGCCACCGATTTGGGGCAGGGTTTGGCACAGAGATCCCAAGCACCCCACGCTCGTGGATCCCACGGTGAAACACCAACCACCCCATTAAAACAAACACCGTAAATCCAAGCTCTGAAAAGCCTGGGGGCGACACTTCAAGCTTTTCCCTCTGAGAAAGCAACATTTTGCTTTTTTCCCTTTGGTTTACACCTGGAACTGAGCTTATCCTGCCCCTCACCCCAATGTCTGACCTTTGCTCAGCCCAGATCCCAGAGTGGGGCTGCTCCCTGTGCTGGGGGGGATTCCTGGGGATGCCCGGAGCCCCCGGGATGGATTTGGGGTTTTGTGCCCTGGTGGGATGGGCTGCTCGGGTTCCAGCTGCCTCCCCAGGTGTCCCTGCTCCTGCCCCCTGTGTGCAGGGCCGTCGCCACCAAACTGGTTTAGCAGCTCTGGGCTCTGTTGTTTCGAAAGGCTCCCAAATACGTGTTGCTCGTGTTGCTCTCGGAGTTCTCCTGGATAAATAAATACCGGCATTTCTGCCCCGACCTTTGCTCTCCGGCCGGGTTTCTCCTAAATGCAGAGCACACAAAACCCCTGAGAAGCCTGAACAGCCCCGTTTCCACGTGCTGACACGTCTGGGAACTCTCTTCCTCATCCTCCCCATCCTCCTCCTCACAACCGCAGAGCTTGGGCTCACCAGAGACCCAGAAGCTTCTGCGCTTCTCCCGCCCGGAGCGTGGAGGGGCCGGGGAGGGGATGGAAAAGCTGTGCCATCAATGCCAGCATTCACAAATCCCATGTGGGGCCTCCAGCTCCTTCCAAACCACTGGGAAGCCAGGCCACGGTGCTGCAGTGGCTCTCCAGGATGAATCCGTTGGGGTTTTCCTTTACGGCCTCTCACTTTGCAGGGCGGCAAGGTCACATCTCCCAGGGTGGCAGGGTGGCTTTTGCAATTGTGTCACGAGTCTCGTGGTGGCTTGCTGTTTACTCTG
>NW_005054512.1:830337-837038 GCF_000277835.1 Geospiza fortis
GGAGAAAAAAATATTCACATGGCAGTAAAAGGAAACAAAACCTTCCAGCAGCCCAGGCCTGATTGCAAACTCCTCCTGCAGAGCCCGATGCGGAGCTTGCTGATTTTTGGGGATGCAAGAGCAGCCCCTCGTCCTCTGGCTGGGTGAGGGACAACGAGGGGATTGGAATTGGGAGTCAGAGCTCAAGGGGATTGGATTTGGAAGCCAGAGCTCGAGGGGATTGGATTTGGAAGCCAGAACTCAGCATCCTGTGGTGCTGTTGGAAGCAGGGCCCTGCCATCGACAGCTCCCTGATTGAGGGCTGGGTAAACTCGCCTTGTTTACCGACGTGGGTGTCACGGTGACAACAAACAGGTCCCTGCCTGAGTGTGTCATCAGCCAGGGAGGACGGTAAACAAGGAATGACACGTAATGCTGCAGAGCTGCTGGCAGCAGGGAGCAGATTCCTGCTTGGCACGGCACGGGAGCACCTCAAGGGCTCAGTCACTGCCTGGGAAAACACTGCACAAGCGGCATAAACCGCTTGGAAAAAGGGATATTTTACCCTGTCTCTAGGTTCAGGGTGTTTGGGGCAGGCACTGTCTTTATTCCAAGTTTTCCTGGTAATTGTGGCAGGGCTGCCAAGAGAGATCTGTGTGGGCACAACCTGGGCTGGGGCAAAGCGCCCCGGGCAGAGCCAGGGGTGATTTCCAAGCACTGAGGGCAAATGTTCTCCCCACTGCATGGCTCAGCTCCTCCACGAGCTCTTTCAGTCTGTTCTCCCATTTTTCCAGCTGATACTGGAGTCAGAAACAGCTTCCCCAAAGTGGGAGCATCTTGCACTTAAACTCTGGTCCAATTCCTCCCAAAATGTCCCTGAGCTCATCATTTTCCTCTGCCTCAGGCTCCCAACCTGTGAATGGGGCTGAAAATGCACCGAGATGGGAAAAAGTGCCTGGGATGTGTGTCCTCATCTTCATCTCATCCTCATTTCATCCTCATCATCATCTCATCCTCATCTCATCCTCATCTCATTCTCATCCTTATCCTCATCTTCATCTCATCCTCATCTCATCCTTATCCTTGTCTCATCCTCATCCTTGTCTCATCCTCATCCTCATCTCATCCTTATCTTCATCATATCCTCATCTCATCCTCACCCTCATCCTCATCTCATCCTCATCCTCATCTCATCCTCATCCTCATCTCATCCTCATCCTCATCTCATCCTCATCCTCATCTCATTCTCATCATCTCATCTTCATCCTCATCCTGATCTCATCCTTATCCTCATCTCATCCTCAGCCTCATCTCATCTTCATCCTCATTCTCATCCTCATCTCATCCTTATCTTCATCTCATCCTCACCCTCATCCTGGCTGCTCTGGCTCCAATGTCCCTCAGCTTTTTTCCCCAGTGTTTCGTGGCACCTGCTCAGTGACCCAGCTGGAGTGACAGTGACACATCCATGGAATGCTGAGCTGGCTGTCAGGCAGGGCTGAGGAAAAAATACAGAGTTTCAGGTGGCCCCGCAGCGATCACTGGGATGAAAAATGTCACGGGAATAATGTCCGTGGTGGGACAGCAACTCGGAATACTGGAGCCACAGACGTGCTGCACAGATGTGGAGTTTCAGGAAGGATTTCTCCATGGAAAGGGTGCTCAGGCTTTGGAAGAGGAAGGTTTGGAGTTGCCATCCCTGGAGGTGTCCAAGGAATGCTCTGGGTGGGGATCAGGCACAGCTTGGACCCAGTGATCCTGGAGAGCTTCTCCAGCCTCAGTGATCCCAGGATTCTGTGACCCTGCCAAGGACAAAACTTCTCCTCCTCCTCCTCCCCTCCTCCCTGCCCGCTCCCCTCCACCCCTGCCACACGCACACCCCGACTTTGGGGAGTTTATTTTATATTTTCCCTCGTAAAGATTTGTGTCCGTGCTGCTCTCCTATCAAAGCCAGCAGTGGCCCCTCGGATAAACATGCGGTCAGAAGACAGAAAACTCCAGGCTCAAACACCGTTCCTTTCACCCAGAGCAGCATAAACTGAGAGGCTTTTAAGAAGGGCGAATGGTTTTCAGTAAATCTCTCATATCAGCAGAAACCTTTGAAAGAGTTTGTTTAAAGGCTGTGGAGATAAACAGCCCAGCCAAGTGTTTGTTTAAGATGTATGTACTCTGTGTCGACTGGTAGGCTGGTATTTATATCCAGGGAGGGGGAAAGGAGGGCTGCGAGCTTTTTTTGACCCTTTGCTGGCTCTGCCTGCGTGGGCTGGGGTGGTTCTGGAGGGGTTTGGGTGTCACAGGGTCCCTGGGTCACCGCTGGGGACAAAACCAGCGGGGCTGTGGGGTGGGTTGGGGGAGCAGCCCCGGCAGGGGAGGTGGGATGGCGGTGCCAGGCACTAAACCCGGGATGAAAGGGAGATAAATGGGAGATAAATGGCTCTGAGGGATCCTCGGGCAGGCCGTGCTGGGACCAGCCCTGCAGGGAACGGGAGGAAGGAGGGAGGAACAGCTGGGGAAGCTCAGCCCAGGGTGCCCTTGGCCGTGCAGCAGCCTGGGGTTACCTGGGCACCAGAGGCAGCACCTGAGCCCCACAGCCCCAAGGCCCTGAGCCCTGAAATCCTGTGTACCTGATCCCAATGTCCCTGATCCCGGTGTCCCTGAACTCCACATCCCTGAGTCCCCAAATCCTGTGTCCCTGATCCCAGTGTCCCTGATCCCAGTGTCCCTGATCCCAGTGTCCCTGATCCCAGTGTCCCTGAGCTCCACGTCCCTGATCCCAGTGTCCCTGATGATCCCAGTGTCCCTGATCCCAATGTCCTTGATCCCAATGCCCTGATCCCAGTGTCCCTGATCCCAGTGTCCTGATCCCAGTGTCCCTGATCCCAGTGTCCCTGATCCCAGTGTCACTGATCCCAGTGGATCCCAGTATCCCTGAGATCCACACTTCTGAGTCCCAGTTCCAGAGTTCCTGAGCCCCCAAATCTTGTGTACCCGATCCCAATGTCCCTGAGCCCCACAATTCTGAGCCCCAAAATCCAATGTACCTGATCGCAGTGTCCCTGATCCCAATGACCCTGATCCCAGTGTCCTGATCCCAGTGTCCCTGAGCCCCACAATTCTGAGCCTCACATTCCTGAGCTCCTGAGCCCCAAATCCTGTGTCCCTGATCCCAATGTCCCTGATCCCAATGTCCCCAAGCCCCACATTCTGGAAGGAAGGAAGGAAGGAAGGAAGGAAGGAAGGAAGGAAGGAAGGAAGGAAGGAAGGAAGGAAGGAAGGAAGGAAGGAAGGAAGGAAGGAAGGAAGGAAGGAAGGAAG
The DNA here is from genome assembly GCF_000277835.1 of Geospiza fortis. Classification (NCBI taxonomy): domain Eukaryota; kingdom Metazoa; phylum Chordata; class Aves; order Passeriformes; family Thraupidae; genus Geospiza; species Geospiza fortis. Next base: position 833,632 of record NW_005054512.1, read on the forward strand.
GCTGAGCCCCAAATCCTGTGTCCCTGATCCCAATGTCCCTGATCCCAGCCCCAAAATCCAATGTCCCTGGGAAGGAAGGAAGGAAGGAAGGAAGGAAGGAAGGAAGGAAGGAAGGAAGGAAGGAAGGAAGGAAGGAAGGAAGGAAGGAAGGAAGGAAGGAAGGAAGGAAGGAGCAGGCCCTTTGTTGAGCTGCAATCTCCCTGTCAGATCCAGCAGCAGGTCAGTGTTGTGACTGACTGCCTGAGGATCGCTCCCTCAAGGCTAATTACACTAAATTCTCCTGTTGAAGGACAGCTTTCCCTGGATATGATACAAGGAACCCACTTTTTTCCCATTCACTTAAATTCATGAATTCAGCTGGGCTGTCACCGAGCGTGGAGCCGTCGGGGACTCGCAGCACTTCCAGCTCTGTGGTGAAACCCAGTGATGTGGGATGGGACAGAGCCCCCACCGTGGGGCTGCTGGGATGCACGGAGCTCCTGGTGGATGAGGAGGATGGAAAAGTGCCACACATGGAGCTGGGATTTCTCCCTTCCCATCCTTCCACCTGGGTGGCACCACCAGAGCTTCATCCCTTCCTTCCTGACACCCTGGCTGCTCCCGTGGGCTCACCCCCAGTGTCCAGGAGTCACCCATCAACAACAAACAGTTAAAAGGAAGAAAATAGGCTGGAAATATCAATGCACTTTGGTAACAATAAACCCTGCTTTTAATTTATGCTAATATGTAGGGTTGTGGTGACAGTAAGAACAAAATTACAGAGTGGCTTTCTAGCTGGTAATTATCCCTCCATTTTCGTTGCTCGGGAAGATGGACACACAATTATGCTCTCTTGCTGTATATTAATACGGATTCTTGACATCTTCAGCAGACCTGGAGCTGTCATCGGGCTTTTTGTCTACTTTAATTGAAAATTAATGGTTACTGTGTTACCACGGAAACCGTGGCAATGGACGCCAATAGCGCTCACATATCAAACAGGCACTGGTGGCATTGTCTGTCCGTGGTGACCTTGAAAGTTAAAAGAAAAACTTAAATATATAAAAAAAAAATAAAATAATAAATGGTGACAGGGGTAGGAAGGAAGGGGAAAAAAAAAAACCTCACATGGAAAAGAGAGGGTTGGGTGAATTGAGGGGAGGGGAGAAGGGGAAAGAGGGATGGGGAGGAGAACTTGGTGCCTTTGCATCTGCACCAGGAGAAAGAGGGATGAGAGAGGTGGAGTGGTGGAGAGGAGAAGGAGGCTGGAGTGTGGCACCCACCAGGATGTCTCCAGCATCTCCAGGGAATTTTTTGGGCTCACTCAAGAGGAAGGGATGCTTGGGATGAAACCAGGGAACAGAGCGAGCAGAGGAGCCCCGAGCAGGGTGGGCAGCACGGGGAGAAAGTTCATGGGCTGTGTGGAGATAAGAGAGGGGGGGAAAGGCCAGGAAGGCAGGGAGATGGGCTGGAGGGAAAAAAAGAGCAGCTTTGCTTTGGCTGAAGCGTTGCCTGAAGGCTGCAGAGCCTGGGGATTGAAGCTGCCCCACTCTGGAGAGTGTGTGGGGCCAGGCACCGCCTCTGCCCCACAGAGACCCCAACCCCCTTCCCTCTGCAGAGATCTGAGTGTGAGGAGGGGGCTGGGGCACAGGGACCCCTCCAGCTCCTGGCGGGGCTCAGCCCCGAGCCCAGCTGAGGACTCAGCCTGCTCTGAAGAGGGTGGTACCTTTTCTCCCTGGAAAAGCAGTTTTAGGTAGGTTTGGCCATCCCCAGCATCCCACTGGGGCTGCTCCTGTCTGCCCAGCTCTCCCAGGAGAAATGGGGCAGCACCAACCCTTGGGGGGCTGCAGCTGAGGGGGGAACACCCAGAGCAGGATTTGGGGAGGGGGATTGGGGATTGCTGCAGTGCAAACACAGCAGCCCCACTCTGGGGACAGGGGGAGCAGGGGAAAGCTGTGTCAGGGTGACAAGTGGCCTTGGGGACACTCTGGAAGCAGCCACAGGGACTGAGGCGCTCCCTGCCTGCCACAGCTCCCAGTGTCCTGGCTTTTCCTGCTCCCTTCTCACTGTCCTCGAGGTTCCCATGATCCCGGTTTTTTCCAGGCTCTGGAGCTTGGCTGCTCTGCTTTTCCTCGGGCACTAAAACCACCCTGGAGCAAAGGGGTTTGCAGTCACCACCTTGGAACCCCAGCCCGGGAGGGAGGCAGGGATGTCCTGGCCCAAAAGTGGGAATAGTTTGGTCAGGAAGTGAAACATCAACGTTTTGGAAACTCCTGGGAAAAGGCAGAGAGGTGTTCAGGGAGGAAGCAGGGATGGTCCCACGGGGCAGGGCTGGGTCTGCTCCAGGGACAGCAGGATCCCCAGTGCCTCCTCCTGAAAAAGCAAATTTAAAGGGGAAATGGGAAGGGGAAAGGGAAAGGGGGAAAGGGAAAGGGAAAAAGGAAAGGGAAAAAGGGGAAAGGGGAAAGGGAAATGGGGAAGGGGGAAAGGAGAAGGGGAAAAGGGAAAGGGAAAGGGAAAAAGGAAAGGGGAAAAGGAAAGGGGAAAAGGAGAAAGGGAAAGGGAAAAAGAGGAAAGAGAAAATGGGGAAAGAGAAAATGGGAAAGGGGAAATGGGGAAGGGGAAATGGGAATGGGGAAGGGGAAATGGGGAAGGGGAAGGGGGGAAGGGGAAATGGGGAAGGGGAAAAGGGGAAACAGGAAAGGGAAATGGGGAAATGGGAAGGGGGAAGAGGAAAGGAAAGGGGAAACAGGAAAGGGAGCTCCGAGGTGAACCGCGGCCTCTTTGGGAGCCTTTGAAAGCCCAGAGCTCGTCCGTGCCCGGCAAACACGAGCACAAACACAGCGGAGACACGCCTGAAAGCCAGAGCCTTTTTTCATTTCCCCTGCATCCCTGATCCCAACCTTAATCCCTGCTCTGAATCCTGTCAGCCCGGCTGTTCTAGCGCTGACATTGCTGCAGGCATCTCCGGCGCTGCCTTCCCTCAGATCTGCCTCCTCCTGGGACACCTAAAGAGGACTCGGAGATTTCTGCCCTGCTCGGTGATTCAGCCCGTGCCCTCCAGCAATGAGAGGGGGCCCGGGGGGATTGGGCAGAGGGAACGGGGCTGTGGGGCTGGGGGTGGCCGGGGATGGGGTGTGGGAGGTGGGGGATGAGGGGTCCGGACATCCCAGGGGGCAGGGAAAGGGATGGGGAGGGCAGGGAGAGGGGAATGGGGAGGGGAAATGGGAAAGGGAAATGGGGAATGTGGAAAGGGAAAAGGGAAAAGGGAATGGGAATGGGAGAGGGGAATGGGAGAGGGGAAAGGGGAAAAGGGAAAAAAGGGGGGGAAAAGGGAAAGGGAAAGGGAAAGGGGAAAGGGAAAGGGGAAAAGAGAAAGGGGAAAGAGGAAATGGGAAATGGGAAAGGGGAAAAGGAAAGGGAAAGGG
>NW_005054512.1:837083-842950 GCF_000277835.1 Geospiza fortis
GAGAAAAGGGGAAAAAGAAAAGGGGAAATGGGAAGGAGAAAGGGGGAAAGGGGAAAAGGAAGGAAAAAGGGAAAAAAGGGGGAAAAGGGAAAGGGGAAAGGGAAAATGGGAAAGGGAAAAGAGGAAAGGGAAAGGGAAAGGGAAAAGGGGAAAGGGGAAAGAGGAAAGGGAAAAGGGGAAAAGGGGAAAAGGGGAAAGGAAAAGGGGAAAGGGGAAAGGGCGCTGCTGCTTGTGCTGGTGCTGGTGCCCAGGGGGCAAACCCGTCCCCCCAGGGCTCTGTGTTGCCAGATTCGCTGTCCTGAGGCACCGGAGCCTTTTGCCAAGGCAGCAGGGATCAGTGGGAGCCTGGGGACGCTCCGTGACACACCGAGGGGCAGCTCCTGCCCCTGCCCGTGCAGAGACCCCGGCTGAGCTCACCCTGCTCTGACCGCCGAGATGGGGAAGGGAAGGGGAGGAACCCAAAGGCTGAACTCTCCTCACTGCCATCCCATCGCAGGGCCGGGAATGCTGCGGGGTTTGGGCACCTGCAGAGCCGGGGTGGCCCCAAAGCCCGGATCCAAACCCCATTCCAGGCCCCCAGGCACATGGAAAACCGAGGCTGCGAGTCACAGCTCCCTGTCCGGGCAGGTTTTACCTCCACAAAACCCAGCCAAGCCCAGCTGCAGCTCTCCAGCAGCATTCCCTGCGCCCTGGCAGGGACAGCAGCTCCTCACTCCCACCCTGGGTTCCACAGCCCCTTCCCCACTGACAGAGTGAGGTCCCAGCTGGCAGCTCCTGGTGTTGTGCCCCCCAAACTATCCCAAACTCAATCCCTGAGATACCAGAGAATCACTGAGACCTTCAATGATTCTCCAATGATTTTTCCCCTTTTTTCCCCTTTTTCCCCCTTTTTTTTCCCTTTTTTCCCCTTTTTTCCCTATTTTTTTTTCCTTTTTTCCCTTTTTCCCCCTTTTTTTCCCTTTTTCCCCCTTTTCCCCCTGGGGAAAAAAGGTCCCAGGGAGGGTCTGTCCCCCTCCTTCCCCCAGCCAGGACACCCCAGCAGTGCCACCCTGGCTCCTTGCTGCAGTCACAGGTGGCACAGACTTTGTCCCGCGCTTTATGTGGGCACTGAGTGGGGTTTTATTCCCTGTGCAGGTTCTTTCCTGGCAGATATTTGGATTTTACGAGCCTGAGTCCGCGGGTTTATGGCAGGAAAGGTGGGGATGTTAATGAACTGCTCCAGAAACAGGAACAAGAGTGGGAAGACATTTTCAATGGGTCTTTAACAAATAACAAAGGACCCATCCATTAAAATGTTGCAAACCATTTAAAAAAAATCTCTGTGTATATTGTTGAAAACACATAGTCCCTGGGAAGTTTAAATCCATCATTATTTAAAAATCCAACTGTGCCCAGACAAGAATATCCCAGGGGATGCTCTGTGACATCCCCAGGCAAATTCCAGCGCTGCTTTTGGGCGAACTTTTTGGGACATCCCCAGCCAAATTCCAGCGCTGCTTTTGGGTGAACTTCTGCTTTTTTTGAACACCCACAGCCAGAGGTAAAGTGGGCTCCAGATCCTGCAGTCCCCCAGCAGGAGGAGGGCTGGATTCCTGCGAGAGAAGCCTGCAAATATCTTTCTTTTTTGAAATGTTTGTACAGCATGACTTGGCCGATTTACCTCCCAATCTCTCACGCTGGCCTCAAGCCGAGGGCATTAGCGACACTGGGAGCCAGATAAATGAGCCCAACGCTTTTTCTCCTCCCTGTCTCCTGCTGCAACAACAACAACAAAAAATTGGGGTTTTTTTTCCTAGCCAAGTGCCTCCGGTTAACCCAGGCACTGCCAGGAGGGGCTGGAGAGCAGCAGGGGCCGGGTGTTTGCACAGCCATGGAAAACCTGGATGGGTCGTGGCACGGCCGTGGCTGGAGGGCTGGGGACAAGGGATGTGCAGGTAGAAGCGCTGCCAGGATGGAGCTGGTTTGATACCCCCTGCAGTTGTGTCAGAATTCAGCTAAAATTTGGATTGTATGAGCCTGTGGGTTTATGGCAGGAAAGGTGGGCGCCTTAATGAGCTGCTGCAGACACAGGAAGGAGCTGGGACCCCCCCCCACCAAAACATCCCAATCTCAACCCAGAGGATCACTGGGACCTTCAAGCTGGGGAAAAAATGTCCCAGGGAGGGTCTGTCCCCCCTCCTTCCCCCAGCCAGCAGTGCCACCCTGGCATTTCCAGTGGGCTTTGAATCCAACCCAAAGGATCCATCCCCTCCAGAGGGTTTGGATTCCCCCGGTGCCATCCTCTCCAGGCTGGCACCTCCACCGGGGCTCACCCCATGGCAGGAGGGTTTGGGGTTTGGGACCCCCCTGTCCCACAGCAGGGCAGTGACCTGGGGGACATCCCAGCTCCTTTGTGCAGGGAGAGGGGCAGGAGGGACAGGACAGTGGCCTGGGGGACATCCCCAGCTCCAAACCCCTCTGTGCAGGAAGGGACAGGGCTGAACAGGTTTGGTTCCTGAGGAAAAAGGGGTTTTAATATGAAATAACCCCAATTAACCTGTGAGGAATTCCCAGCCCTCGTTCGGTGGTGCTGGCAGGGAGAGAGGAGCAGGAGCAGGAGGAGAGGAGAGGGTTTGGGCTGTGGAAGTGCCAGGAATGGGATCAGGGAACCAGCAGGGTCCATCTCGCCCCAATCTGCAGCTCAAGCCCTGCAGTGAGAGCTCCTTGTGACCTGAAGCAAGAAGATCCCGATTTTCCTCAGTTAATTGCTTTTAAAAAGGACAAATCCATCAACACTGAAGTGTTCAGCACTCAGCACACGGCTCAGACTCCGAGCTGGGGTGGTTTTGCTAGGATGAGGTGGCTGCAGTGTGGAGAACAGCTCTTTTTCCAGCATTTCAGTGAATTTGGGCACATTTTGGACGACAGCCTCATTAGTGGGGCGTCAATGAGACCTGGAGGGTGCAGAAAGGTTGTTCTGCCCCCAGAGCTGTCCCTGCAGGGTGTGACAGAGCAGATGTGGGCACCAGGGAGCTGTGGGAACGGCTCTGCCTGTGCAGGTTGCACACAAAACCTCCCAGAAACGGTTTCCCTACCTTTGGAAAAGGGATCAGCCCCGGGAGGAGGTGTGTTTGCTGAGTTTAATTGAGGTGACTCAAACACAGCCAAGGCTTTGGGATGCTGTAGGGATCAGACACTGCTGTGTGATGGGGCCTGGAGCCGCCAAGGAGCTCTGTGTGAGGGGCACTCGGTGCCGTGTCAGGACAAAGGTGACCAGGGACAGCGCCCACGGAGTGGCTGGAGCTGTGTCAGGAGGGTTTAGGGTGGAGATCAGGGAAAGGTTCTTCCTCCAGAGGATGCTGAGCACTGCCCAGGCTCCCCAGGGAACGGTCCTGAGGCTGCCAGAGCTCAGGGAGAGTTTGGAAAATGCTCTCAAGGACGGAGTGGGATGGTTGGGAGCTGATTTCCAACTCTCTCAAGGATGGGGTGGGATGGTTGGGAGATGATTTCCAACGCTCTCAACAACAGCATGGGATGGTTGGGAGCTGATTTCCAACTCTCTAAAGGACAAGGTGGGATGGTTGGGAGCTGATTTCCAATGTTCTCAAGGACAGCATGGGATGGTTGGGAGCTGATTTCCAATGCTCTCAAGGACAAGGTGGGATGATTGAGAGCTGATTTCCACGTTGGGGTGGCTCAAACCCACAGCAGGGTCAGGGTGCTGGGGCTTGGCACCACCCTGGGCATTTTGCCACCATTAATTGCGAGTTTCCTGGGAGCTGGGCCGGGGCTCTGGAGGCAGCCCAGGGCCGGATGGGGCTGAGCCGAGCTTGGGGCACACCCGAGCTCGGACGGGGCTGGCGCTGCTCCCCGAGCGTTGGTGACCTCATGCCGCAGACATGGATGAGGTCACCGCGATAATTGCCCTCCCAGAAGGATGGATCTTGCGGGAAGAGGATGTTGTGAAGCCGGCGAACTTGCCGGGGCGAAAAAATAAACCACCTGCGAGGGGAAACTCATCCCCGGAGCGCGCCAGGAGCGGCGGGGGCATGGCAGGAGAAGAGACGGCGGCAGCGGGGATGCCAGGATGCCAAACGGGGGATAATTGCGGCAGGAAGGTGTGCGGTACCTGCGGGGAGGGAGAGGGGCCGTGCAGGGACCTGCCCTCCCCAGGGCACGGGCGGGATGCGCTCCCCGAGCTCTCCCGGCTCCATCCGGCGCTGGGCGCTGCCAGGGCCGCTCCTGGGGCAAGGAGCCACGCTCAGATATCTCCTCTCCGCTGCCTCAGATCCTTCTCTCCCCTTTTAGAACCCCGCTCTGGGGTGGATCACGCAGGTGCCAGGATGAGCCCTCTGGAGCGCGCCGTGCCTCAGTTTCCCCACCTGCAAACAGCAGCGGTGCTCTGTTACCCTCAGAAAACACTCAAAGATACAAAACCAACGCATTACCCCTCACCCAACCCTCCCTTCCCGTGCCACGGAGAGCTCCAGAGGTTTCATCCTCCAGCCAGGGGGATGCTCGCTCGGCCACGCTGCTCTCAGCTGGTTCTTCTCCCCGCAGCCCCGTGACAGGTATTTGAAAAGGAGCTGAGCACAATCCTATCAAACCTCCGCGGTTCCTGGGACAAGCCAGACTTTAAGGAGTCGGAGTCCGAGCGAGTTTCACAAGAAAACAAACAGAAATGCTTCTGAAGCTGCAGAGAAAAGCAGAAAAAAAAAAAAGAAAAGAAAAAAGAGAAGTGGGGAGGGAAAAATCGCAGCACTGTGGAAAAAAAATCAACTCTTTCCTGAATAAAGCAGAAAAAAAAAAACGCGGCCGTATTGAGCTGTGACATATGGTTACACAAATAGAAACCACAGAGGGGAAAATCATGTTTTCTCTTTCATTATTTATCACTCTCTAACTGTCTCCAGCTGGGTGAGTAAACAGCCTCATTGGGCTGTAATGAGAACAGCCTGCTGCCACTGTGCCGGGGCTGCCGGAGCGTGTGCGAGCCGGGCTGGGACCTGCCGAGCCCCCGAGCACCCTCGGGCATCGCGGCGGGCCCGGGGCATGCGGGAGGATGAGGAGGGATGCGGGAGGATGAGGAGGATGAGGAGGATGAGGAGGGACGCGGGAGGATGAGGAGGAGGGGGAGGATGCGGGAGGATGAGGAGGGATGCGGGAGGATGAGGAGGATGAGGAGGATGAGGAGGGACGCGGGAGGATGAGGAGGAGGGGGAGGATGCGGGAGGATGAGGAGGGATGCGGGAGGATGAGGAGGATGAGGAGGATGAGGAGGGACGCGGGAGGATGAGGAGGAGGGGGAGGATGCGGGAGGATGAGGAGGGATGCGGGAGGATGAGGAGGATGAGGAGGATGAGGAGGGACGCGGGAGGATGAGGAGGAGGGGGAGGATGCGGGAGGATGAGGAGGGATGCGGGAGGATGAGGAGGATGAGGAGGATGAGGAGGGACGCGGGAGGATGAGGAGGAGGGGGAGGATGCGGGAGGATGAGGAGGGATGCGGGAGGATGAGGAGGATGAGGAGGATGAGGAGGGACGCGGGAGGATGAGGAGGAGGGGGAGGATGCGGGAGGATGAGGAGGGATGCGGGAGGATGAGGAGGATGAGGAGGGACGCGCGCACGTGGCCGCGGCGCCCGCAGCATCCTCCCCTCGGCACGCGTTAACGAGGTCCAGGCGCGGAGTTAAATTAAGCGGCCGCTCCGGTTATTGTTCAGGGGAATTATGTGCCCAATTTCCCCCCTGAGCCGCGTTGCAAATTGACTCCTAAGTGTCCCGTGAAATGGCTGCATAATTTGCACATTTGAGAAGCAGGAGCGGCCCGAGCGAGCGCCGCCGGTTCTTGGCTTCGCCTCCCTCCCCGCCTCGCCCGGCCCTTTGCCGG
>NW_005054512.1:843103-847298 GCF_000277835.1 Geospiza fortis
GTCCCGCGGCTCTCAGGGGGTTCAATCGCAGGGTCCGAGTGGATCCATCCTCCCAACGGGGGATTTTGGCAGCTCTCAGCGCTGTGGGAGCAGAGCCGAGGCCGTGATCCCTTCCCACTCCCTGCTCCTTTCCTTTCCTTTCCTTTCCTTTCCTTTCCTTTCCTTTCCTTTCCTTTCCTTTCCTTTCCTTTCCTTTCCTCCCTCAGGAACGTGGGGCTCAGGGACATTGGGATCAGGGCACAGGGAGGCTCTGAGGCTGCCCCGCAGCTGCTCCCAGATCCCAGCCCATTTCCCATCCCCTTCCCTGGGCTGGGGGGATCAGACTGGAAGGTTCAGATTCCCCCCGATGAGGACAGGCTTTGGATTAGGCTCTGAATTGGGTCAGGGCGTGGGATCTCCCACCCTCCCCATCACTCTCCTCTTTTCATCCTGCATCTCTCTCCTGGATGGAGCTGGGATTCCATGGCCAGCTCAGAGCTGCACCCCCAGGGCAGGTGACACAGGTGACACAGGTGACACAGGTGACACAGGTGACACAGGTGACACGGGCACAACCAACGAGGCCCAGCCTCAATCAGCCCCATCCCACCTCAGTTCTCACACCCAACACCGAGCCAGGAGCCTCGGGAAGGGGCACCACCAAAACACCACAACCATCCCAACTTTTGGGAGGAGAAAAAGAGCCCAAAAGTCCTTGAGCAGTGATTCCCCAGGAAGATTAACCCATTTCTCCAGTGAAGAAGGGCAGCCGGCGTCTGGAGCCCATCCCAGTCCTTCTGACACACGAAAAACTATCAGTAAACGGAAGCGTTTTTAATGAAAACTGACCCAATTTTGGATGCCACTTCTCCTCCCAGCTCAGGAATAGGCTGTGCCAGAGTTGGAGTGAAATTAGGTCATTGTTGAACAAAGGTCATGAAAGAACTTGAAAAGCTTTTTGATGGGAAACCCCAGTTTTCTTATGGGGTTTTGTGGAAATCCTCTCCCAAATAAAGTTCTAAATGGAGTGACAGAACAGCTCAGGGAGCCAACATCCCTGTGTAAAAAATCCAAATTTCACCCTTCTTGAATCCCTGTGTTACCCATCCTGGTAAAAAAATCCAAATTTCACCTTTCTTGAATCTCTGTGTTACCCATCCTGGTAAAAAAATCCAAATTTCACCTTTCCTGAATCCCTGTGTTACCCATTCTGGTAAAAAAATCCAAATTTCATCCTTCCTGAACTCAGGGGAAGAAACAGAAAAACCTGGTGAGAACCTGGCCATTTTTCCCTCTTACTAAACCCAGGATAGAGATTTGGGGAAATGTCCCAGGAGTGTTACCCATCCTGGTAAAAAAAATCCAAATTTCACCCTTCCTCAATCTCTGTGTTACCCATCCTGGTAAAAAATCCAAATTTCACCTTTCCTGAACTCGAGGGAAGAAACAGAAAAACCTGGTGAGAACCTGGCCATTTTTCCCCCTACTAAATGCAGGATGGGGATTTGGGGAAATGTCCCAGGAGCTTGCTGTGCCTCTGATTCAACACATTCCCCATCCCAGTGCCAGAATCAAAGGCCTCTTACAGTAAATGCTCCCTGAGCTTTCCCAATCGCCCTGGGATGAGCTAATCCCTGCCCCATTCCAGCGGAAGGGATCAGAGGCAGCTCCTTCCCTGCCAGACTGGGAACCACTGGGGACCTTGTGCAAATAAATCGATAAAAGAGGAAGTTTTGGGGGTGGGAACACCCCAGGAAGTTTTTTCTTTTAAGGAGAAAGGAGGGTTGAGGTGGCTCCTGTGGGAAGGAGAATTTCTGTTTCTTGCCCCAAACCTGAAGGTGTCCAACCCCCAGGAGTGTGCAAGAGGAGCAGAAAGCTGAGGAACTTCTGCCCTTGCTTTTGGGGATGGATTCGTGGATAGGCAGAGGCCTGATGCAGCAGCAGAGGCAGCCCTGATCCAGGCAATGGTTTGATTTTTGAAGGCCCCCGTGCCTCGCACACACACGTGTCTGCGTACACACAAATATTCACACCCAGCACCAGCTCCCCCTTCACTCCCTAGCAGAAATTCGGGCTGATTGTGCCTGCTTTGGGTGGTTGGAGGTGCTGGTGGTCACTTCCCCGGCTGGTTTTGTCACTGCCCAGCCCTGCTCCCTCTCATGCCGCGCTCAGGGCTCTGCTGCCACCCTGTCCCCATCTGGGAGCCCCACCGAGGGCACAGCCAGCGCTGTCCCCGTTGTCCCCACGCTGCCAGCAGTGGCTCTGAGGGACGCTGGCCTGGTGCTGGCCCCAGGGACGCTGCAGTGCCCTCAAACCCAGAGCCCCGGAGGGGGGAAGCAGCACAAGGAGCAGAATTCCAGCCCCAGACAAAGCCCTTTTTGTGTTCCTGCAGGGAGGGGCTTCCTGCTGCCCTCCTTGCCTGGCCTGTCCTGACCTCCAGAGCTTCTCCAAGCCCACATTCCTGCCCCAAGTGCAGCAGCTCCTTCCCTGCCCTGCTGGCCATTAGCATCCTCCCCATGTAAACGTTAATGAATTGTCATCAGGCCAAAGTAATCACCGGCCAGCAAAACTTAATTTTACTAAAAGACAAAAAGAGGCTTCGCTCTAATTGATGGAAAATTGGTCGTTTCTTGTCAGGTTATTGTTCATTTCCCGCCTGTTAATGGCCAGGTCCCTCCAGCCGTGCCCAGCCCCGAGCAGGAGGAGCCTGCAGGAAACCTGGGATGAGCAGGGACGTTTTCATTAAACTTCCAAAGGCAGAGCGAGCCCCTGTCCTGCCTGGCAGCTCTGGGGAAGCAGCAGCAGCAGCAGGGATGGCTCCTCAGGGTGCACCACAGCACCCAGGGTTGATAAGAGACAGTGATCACGTTTTTGGATGCTTTTCTGTTCTAATCACCCAAGGGGCTTGGAACTGGAGGAGCTTTGAGGCCCCTTCCAAGCCAAACCACCCCCTGGTTTGTGATTCTAAGAGCCAGGCAGAGGAGGATGGAGCCCTGGTGCAATCCATGGCCTCAGATGACAGAAACCCCTTTTGTGTCCCTTTATCACAGCGTTCTTGAGTTGGGAATAAAAAGGAATGAAGAATTCTCTTCTCCCTTCAAACCCTGGCAGCCCAAAGGGATGCAAACCTTCTCCCCACTATCCCAAGCACTGGTTTTAGGGACACCCTGCTCCCACCTGGCTTGGTGAGTCCCATTTGTGGTGGGAGCAGCCCTGGGCTCCCCTCGCCCTGCCCAGGCTGGCTCTACTCAGGCTATTACGGTAATTTGATAAGCCACTTCTTCGTGATATGAATCTTTGCCTTCGTTAAAGGCAGGGGAAAAAAAAAAATAACCCCATTGCATTTTGATGGCTCACAGGACAGTTCATTAAGCAATCAACTCTTTTAATGAAATATTTCTTTGTTAAAATATTCATTGATCTGCTGGGGAGTGCGTGGAGAAGGGGAAGGAGCGAGTGTCCCGAATGCTTTTCTCTTGAGGAACAGCAGGACAGGGATCCCCACTGCCATCCTTCCCTCTGGAGTGAGGATTTGGGGTTTTCTGGGCGTTTTTGGCCCTCCTCTGACCCACCTGAGGTGCCACACACCAGGTCTGAGGTGGAATGCAGGGTAGGCTTGGTGACATGTGGGGACATTGTGACAGAGATGGGGGAAAGCTGGGCCAAGAATGAGCAGAAATGGGCAAGGGTGAAGTGAAGATTTGGGGTTTTCTGGATGTGAAGATTTGGGGTTTTCTGGGTGGTTTTGCCCCTCTTCTAACCCACCTGAGGTGCCACACACCAGGTCTGAGTGGGGATGCAGGGCGGGCTTGGTTGGTGACATGTGGGGACATTGTGACAGAGATGGGGGAAAGCTGGGCCAAGAATGAGCAGAAATGGGCAAGTGTGGAAGTGGCAGAGTGGGAAGAGGGTGTTCCCAAGGGGAGGGACTCCCAGCCAGGTGTGAGGGGACTATGGGACAGCAAAGAACATTTCACACCCCACAGGACTGCGGATTCTCCAGCTCAACATAAGAGCGAGTGGGAGTGAGCTCAGGGAGCCAGGACAGAGAACATTGGCAGGAGAAGAAAGAGAGGAGAGGAAAAAAAAAATTCTATCAAAGGGTGAGAAATGAACAACTGCAGACAAAGCAGCGAATGTGGCCTCCCCCCCCCTCCTTCCTCCAACCTTACACCGTGAGTAATTCCCGGCCGGCACCGTGGCAGCAGGCACCACG
>NW_005054512.1:847421-852108 GCF_000277835.1 Geospiza fortis
CCTCCTCCCTCCACCCTTACACCGTGAGTAATTCCCGGCCGGCACCGTGGCAGCAGCCACCACGTGTGGGTGAGCATCTCCTGAAGGAGCAGGAGGGGAAAACACGGGGAAAACAGGGAGCTGGGTGCTGCTCCAGGAGGGAAAACCAGAACCAAACCAGGGAGATGAGTCCTGTTCCAGAAGGGAACAGCACAGGAAAATACAGGAGCTGAGTGCTGCTCCAGGAGGGAAAAACTCAGGAGCTGAGTGTTGCTCCAGGAGGGAACAGCACAGAAAAACCAGGGAGATGAATCCTGCTCCAGGAGGGAACAACTGAGGCAAATACAGGAGATGAGTCCTGCTCCAGAAGGGAACAGCACAGGAAAATACAGGAGCTGAGTGCTGCTCCAGGAGGGAAAAACTCAGGAGCTGAGTGTTGCTCCAGGAGGGAACAGCACAGAAAAACCAGGGAGATGAATCCTGCTCCAGGAGGGAACAACTGAGGCAAATACAGGAGATGAGTCCTGCTCCAGAAACCAGGGAGCTGAGTGCTGCTCCAGATGAGAAACGTTCTTGGAAAAGCAGGGAAATGATAAAAAAAAAGGAGAGGAGGGGAAATCCCGCAGGGAAAGCGCAGCACGTGCAGGTGGGGACAGGGAGCCTCCTGTCCTGTGTGCCCAGGTGCTGGTGGCGCATCTGGGCTTGGCAGGGCTTGGGGAATTCCATCCGGGCTGGGTGATCGCTGCTGGCAGCTCCTTGCTCTCCTGGAATGGGGCTCTGCAGGCACACAGGGATGTTGGGGACGGTCTGGGGACCCCCAAACATCCTCGTGTCCCTGTGTGGGAGCAGCACTCCCAGGCACTGGGGGTTTCCCTCCCTCACCCATCACCTCCAGCTCCCGAAAACCCGGCTGAGCCCAACCCTCAGCGTGCAATGGGGGAAACTGAGGCACGGCACAGCCACCAGCCAGGGATGTGAGATGGTGAAAGCTCCATCAAAACTCACCCTGAGCTCTGAGCTGAGCCCAAGCTGCTGATGATCTCCTTGCTATCCCCTTTCTGTGCAGCTCCGGCACTGTTGGGATCCCCCTGCCTGGGGGATTTCTGTCCAAGGGCGCTGGGATCCCGCTGGCTGGAGCAGGGGAGCAGTGCCAGCCCTGGGACAGGCAGCAGCCTGTGGCTTTCCCGGGCAGCCAGGAGCCTCTCATCACTTACAGGAACTCGGTGCATCATCCCCTGGCCTTACGCAAGAGCCGAGCGGGGTCCAAGAGCCGCAGAGCCGGATTGCTCCGTGTGCTCGGCTCCTGGAGCCTGGCCCTGCCAGCACTGACCCTCGGGGGGGCTCTGTGGGACCCCCCAGCCTCTCCAGCCCTGGGCTGGCTGGGGATGCAGCCCCCAGAGCTGTGGGGTTCCCAGGGAGGGGCTGGTCCTGCTCCATGCCCTGGAGGGGATGGGATGTGCCCCTGGATGAGCCCTGGGATGAGACGCTGGATGAACCCCTGGGGTGAGAACTTGGGATGAGAACCTGGAATGAACCCCTGGGATGAACCCCTGGGATGAGACACTGGAATGAGCCCTTGGGATGAGATGCTGGGATGAGAACCTGGAATGAACCCTTGAGATGAACCCCTGGTATGAATCCCTGGAATGAACCCCTGGGATGAACCCCTGGGATGAACCCTTGGGATAAACCCTGGGATGAACCTCTGGTATGAATCCCTGGGATGAGAACCTGGAATGAACCCCTGGATGAATCCCTGGATGAACCCCTGATGAGCCCCTGGGATGCTCAGGGAGGAGAGGAGCAGGGCTGGGGGCACTGCTGGGCATCACGGGATGCTGGGATGAAAATTGATGGTGTAATTTGTGTGGAAAATCAGATTCTGCTGCTTATCAGTTGAAATTTCCTCCTTGGAAGGGATGGGGATTTGGAGTTTAGCTGTGTCAATGCACAATAGCCTCCCCTAAACACTGCTCTGGAAAAATTACTTTCTTCCCTCATTCTCTCCATTTTCCCATCCCCAAATTCTCTTTTTCTTCGTATTTCCATGTGCTTTTTTTCTTTATTTTGCCTTGGAAGCAGGAGAGAGAGAGAGAATCCAGGACGAGGCAGGGAGCAGAGGAGTTCAGGGGGACTTGCTCCCATCACCAAACACTGATTTTTCAAGTGAGCACATTCAGAACACTCAGATTTTGTTTCTGAAGTTGCTCTTCCCACAGAAGAAAGAAGAGAAGCCAAAGATGTTCTCCACTCCCTGTTTGCCAGAAATGCCAGCCCAGCGGCAAATGGGCTTGGGATTCATCTTGGAGAGAACTTTCCTGGAGGGATGAGGATGCTTCAGGTGAGGTGATTCAGAGCTGCTTTTCCTTAGGTGGGATTCAGGATAAACCCAAATTCTCCTTTTCCATGGAAGATTTCAGCTTTCTGTCAACCTCACAGCAAACTGGGGTGGTTCCCATTCCAGGCAAACACGGGATCACCGTCCTTTGGCCAAAAATGTTCAGGTTTTAAAGATTTCCAAAGTCCTGGAGGAGAAGAAGCCCAACTTTGTAAGGAAAAGCTTCCCCCAGCTGGGAGTTTGCGAGTGGATTGCAGATGCTGAGAGTGACGATGAGCTGGGAAGAGGTGCAAGGTGGAGTTTTCCTGGAAGAGCAGAAGGACTCTGGGTTTGGGGCTGATCCCTCCTCCTGCTCTGACTCTGCTGCTCAGGGCTTCACATCCACACAAAATGATTTACCCCAGAGCTCCAAATCCTCCTGCCTCTGCTGGACCCTCTGGAGGTGATCCACGCCCGAGGCTTTACCTGGCGCAGAACAAAAGGAAGTTTTTCCCTTCCCTTTTTTCCCTGGGTCTCTCTTTTGGGCGCTCAGCACTGCTGCAGGAGCACTTGTGGTCTCCCTCCTGGGAATTTCCTCATCCCTGACGTCCCCAGTGCTTTCCCAGGAGCGAGCTGGTCCCTCAGAGCCCAAACTCCAGCGGGGAAGGAGCTGTACCAGCCCTGTCTGCCCCTCATCCAGCCGTGTCTCCTCACCCAGACCCCTCCTCCCTGCTCTGCCCCATTTCCAGGCTGGCACAAAGAGGGATCCGGGGCCCAGGCCGGATTCACAAGCTGCCCTCAGTGGAAGGCTGCCCACGTGCAGCTCCTTCCCCCTCTGGTGATGTTTGATGTGTTCAAAGGGGCTCCTCTGATGCAGGGAGAAGGGGGCAAGCGCAGGTTGGAGCAGGCTCGTCGCTCAGAGCTGGTTTTTCACTCGGGAAAGTGCCACTTTGGGACGGAATAAAAGTGGATATTGTGTTTGTCATGGATGGGAGGAGAAATCACAAAGATCTCAGAGCTTCCAGCACTCACAGGGTTTGGAGTGTGTCAGGAGGGATCTGGGCTGATCTGGGGGGGTTGAAGATGTTGCATTTCCCACGTGGGGACCCCCTAAAATGGGGTGGGGTGTCCCATAACTCCGAGTCCTGGGCACGGAGTGGATTGAACCACCAAGGCTTGGTCCAAGGGCTGCATCTCCCCTGCCATGCTGGGAGAGCTGGGAATGCTCAGCCTGGACAAGTGAAGGTTCCTCATGCCTGAAGATGCTCCAGGAGGACTGGAAAGGGATTTGGACAAGGGCCTGGAGTGAGAGGAGTGGCTGCTCCATTCCTGGAAGCTCTCAAGGCCAGGCTGGATGGAGCTGGAGCAGCCTGGGATGGGATGGGATGGGATGGGATGGGATGGGATGGGATTGGATGGATGGATGGATGGATGGATGGGATGGGATGGGATTTCATTCAAGAATAGATGATGGGATGGGATGGGATGGGATGGGATGGGATGGGATTGGATGGATGGATGGATGGATGGATGGGATGGGATGGGATTTCATTCAAGAATAGATTATTTTAAAAAAACCCAAACCAACTCTAAACAGTCTTCCTGTACAAACATTAAATTATAGGGGGAAGAAAAATCCAGCTGGGATGAAATGCTTTTCATTCCAATTTCGCCTCTTAAAGCTACTTTAGCTGTCCCTAAAACAGAAATTTCAAAAAAGCCGCTTTTGAATTTAAAAAAAGGGAACAGAGTGGCCGCTCTTTGGTGCCATCAAGATGTAACTGGCTTTGGAAAACCTCTGCATGTGGGAGTGGGATCATCCACCCCCAGTAGTGCAGGTGCCTGAGGCAGGTGGGAATTCAGCCCCAAACACTGAGGCAGCGGCAAGGCTGGGCTGCTGCTCCCTCCCCTGCTCCAGCTGTGTCACCCTGACCCGTGTCCCCAGCGCTGGGAGGCGGTTTGGGAGCAGCACCCGGGGGCTGGATTGGGTGTCGGAGTTTTGGGGCCTCTCTGCAGATGTTTGGGTGCAATATCTGGGTGCTGGTTTGGGTGCAATATCTGGGTGCTGGTTTGGGTGCAGCACCCTGGCACAGCTCTGCTCCCCCAGGGGCTCTGGGGACCCTGTCCGTGCTGTGGGACGGGATGTCGGGGTGTCACGGGGGTGTCACAGGGGGGATCACAGGGCGGATTTGGAGGTGTTGGGGTCACCAGCTCAGCCTCCCGCTGTTCCCATCTGTAAATGGGGCTCAGGGCCCCTGTCCTGCCTCTGCCCCGTGGGTTGAACTCGATGTTCCGAGCGCTCTTCCCTCACCCGGCCGCCCCTGTGCGTGTCCCCAACCCCCCCGTGCCTCAGTTTCCCCGCCCGCTCCCCCCTTTCCCCAGCCCCACAGC
>NW_005054512.1:853596-853804 GCF_000277835.1 Geospiza fortis
CGGGGGGCGCGCGCGGCCGCCGCCTGCCCCGCGGCTCACCCGCGCCTGGGTTTCACCCGGTTGTAAAGTTTGCGGGGGTTCCGTGCGCCTTTGTTTGGACGGGGAAAGAGGTTGGGGAGGCTTTTGCGAGGATTTTGGGGGAGTCTCTCTAACCAGGATACGATGCCCGGTGCTGCGGGGACGCTGCCGGCAGCGGCTGCGGGGGGGG
>NW_005054512.1:853814-855843 GCF_000277835.1 Geospiza fortis
CGTGCTCGGGAAGAGTTTTTATTACGGAGCATCGTCTTCTGGGAGTTCCGAAATTCCCGGGCAGACAGCGTGTGCTGGCTCACCCGGAACCCTGGATCAGCCTCCGGCAACATCCCCTTCCCACCGCGGTGTCCGCCGTCGTTGCGATGCTCTCCCGGCGCTGGCAAAGTTCAGGGATTTCTATTCTTCCCCGCTCCTCCGTGGGATAAACAAACGCGCCTCTGTCTGCTCT
This sequence comes from Geospiza fortis, assembly GCF_000277835.1. Taxonomy (NCBI): domain Eukaryota; kingdom Metazoa; phylum Chordata; class Aves; order Passeriformes; family Thraupidae; genus Geospiza; species Geospiza fortis. The sequence continues at coordinate 854,047 of NW_005054512.1, forward strand.
GCCCTCTCCCCCTCTCCGGGAGAAAAGGGCGCTTCGGGAAGTGGCCGCCGATGGCTCTGGATGTTTCTTTGGGTGTAGGAAATCTGGTTTGAGTTGGCAGGCGCGTTCGGAGGTGTGGATGGGAGAGAACAAGTGGAGCGTAATTGGGTTTTCTTTTTCCGTTTGGGAGCGATGCTGGTTTCTCTTTCCCCGTTTAAAACGCAAACAAGCCAAGGGCCGTGTGTCTGCCCCTCTCTCCCTCCTGTGCAGTTTTTAATACAAATTAAGAATGTGCGGAGGAGAAAGTGGGAATAATTCACCAACCCCACTTTGCCGGGAGTCGTGGTTGGGAAGTGCCGGCTTGGAAAACTTGCACTGAGATTATTATTTTCTTTTTTCTGCTGCTCTTAATGTAGTCCTGGAGGAATTCGTGTCCGAATTCCTGCCTGGGATCACTCCTCAGCTTCAGGCAGCCCTTCCCACCCCATCACTTGATACCCCAAGATTTTCCTTTTCCCACCCTCCACCCCAACTTCCATCCGATTAAGACCTCACTTCTCCACGAGCGTCGTAAAGCTGTGGGGCAGACAATAAAACTGTTATTAGTTTCTGTATTAAAAGGTTGGGTTGTTTTTAACCCAAACCAGAAGGAGGATTTACTTTTACAAATTTCTGCTGGCGTGTTAAAAATTTACACGGGGAATGGGTTCCGTGGAGAGCAGGGATTTGATGTTAAATCAACCCAACATGTGTCTCAGGCAGGCGGCGTGACCCGGTCCCGGGTGTCAGCAGGGATGTGTTCCCTTTCATGCCTCCCCATATCCTCGATAAAAACACAGCAAAGTCTCAGCATTTTCCAGAATCTTAACTCAAAATTAAGGATTTTAATTTTTTTTTTAATTGCCGCCCCACCTTAAAGTCCATCAAAAATAAATCTAACAAGCTCCAGGAGCGGGTGGGTGGAGGAAATAATCAGGTTTGGAAAAATTACTCTGCTCTCCCCCCTTTTTATTTAATTTTTTTTCTCCTTCACGTTGCTTAAATAAAAGTGGAAAAGGGGAAAATGTGGGGGAGAAGGGGCAGAGTTCCCTGTGCCAAACCAGGGAGCTTTGTCAGGGCTGTGGAGCCCTGGGAGGCTCCGGCTTCCCCTGCCCTTTGTGGTGTGGGATTGGGGGCTGTGGAGAAGATCCCGGAGCCCTCTGCTCCCGGGATCTCCCAGAAATAACGCTGGGAGCTGCTGCTTTGAGCTGCTCCCCGTTTATTTTCATGTGGAATTCTAATTTATTATTTGTTGGGGGTGGTTTTTTTTTGGTGGATCTCCCCCATCCCAAAGCCCCTTTTTAACGGGATTCTCAGTGTGGGGATGGGGGTGCGTCCGTTCCCGGCCGGATCGAGCATCGCTGGCAGGTAAAATATAAAATCCAAAGTGGCACCAAAGTTGGATTTGATGGGGGGGGGGAAAAGTGCAGGAGAACGGGATCAGTGTGGAAAATCCCCCTCCCCAAGCCCTGCACCCCGGGATGTGGGGTCAGGGAAGGAGGAGGTGAGGGGGGAAAGGCTGAGCAAACGGAGCGAGGTGGAATAAAACGGATTAAAGTTGCTGCTGGGGGAGGTGGGGAAGGGGCTGGAGAAACAGATAATATCCAAAATATCTGTAAAATCCATATCCAGCCCCGCTGTCCTGCCTGGAAACCAGGCAGCCGTAGGTTTTACATCCCCTTTGGAAAGGGGAAGAGCAGGGAGCATTCGGAAAACAACAACAACAACAAGAATCAGTGCGATGTATAAAACCAAGTGACACTAAAATATCTCCTCGAG
>NW_005054512.1:855853-860699 GCF_000277835.1 Geospiza fortis
GGGGGGCCGGGGGGCTCTGCCTTTCAGGGTTTTCTCTCCTTTGATTTTTTTTCTTTTTTTTTTTCACCCCCCCGCCCTTCTTTCCCCACCATCCTTTTTTCTCTTTTCTTGTCGGTCCGGCGGGGAGCGGGGCCGGAGGGGGAGAGTTGTGGGGTTGGGATTGCCTTTGTGGCAGCAAGGTGGGGGGCAACGGGAACAGGCTCATTCTTCCCACCGGGGAAAGGCGGGAGGAGAAGCCTGGAGGTCCCTGGGTTTATAACTCATACACATTTATGGCTCCTTGCCTTTCCCCTCTCTGTGGGGTTGGGGAGCATGAAGGATTTGGGGAAATGCTCTTATTTCGGGAAGGAAGGGCTGTGATGGGTTTTTTTCCCCTTCATCCCCGTGGGTTTGCAGCCCAGCAGAGCGCCGGGATGGGGCTGGCAAGGTGGGTTTGGGGTCTCCAGAGGTTGTTCCCCATTGCTGGGTGTAGGGAGGGATCTCACCTCCTCCTCCAGGGCCACCCTGGGTTTTTGCTCTGCTCCCGAAATGACCCTGCTGCCGCCTCGGCGTCACCTGCCACTTCTGGAAGTGGGAACTTGAAATTTCCTGTCCCTTCCTCTCTGTTTTGCAGCTCCCGCAGCACGGACAGGGGCATCCTGTGGGGTGGGGAGCTCGCTCCTGCTCCGTGGGCATCTCCCCACACAGGGATGAGCTCTGGTAGCACGAGAGGGAAGCAAAAAGAGAGAAAATAAAACCACTCAGAGCCTGGAATTTCCACGTGTTTGCCTCAGAAGGTGTAAAAATCCTCTGTGAGCCGCTCCTGGATGCACCTGATTGAAACTCAGGGGGAGCAGCTGGCTCGGAAATAACCCCAGGGGCTGGGACATGGCCCTACATGGAGCTGGTGACATTTGGGGTGGCCCCAGAGCCCCCTGAGTGCCCGTGGGGCTGTGACCAGCAGCACTGGCTCCTGGGCCAGCTCAGGGCAAGGACTTGCACCCATTTTATCTCTTACAAAACCTCCTTGTGCTGCACCTTTTCAAGTCAAACAGAACTTGTAGATCAAGATGGGGCCAGGCACAGCTTGAAAAACTTCCTAATCTTTTTTTTTTTTTTTTCTTTCTTTCTTTCCTCCCCCCCTTCTCCAAGTGTTTGGGAGATGAAATCCAGCCAAGACGCCGCTTGAGGGTTTGTTTTTGTTTTTTACAAACTTTTCCTAATTTAAACGGCTCTTGGCACGGCTCAGCGCGAAATGTGTTGTGGTGATCCGGGCTGCCCGTGACAAAAACGTGCTTGGAAGTGGAATGGCATCAGGGAAAAGGGAGAGAGGAGAGGCAGGAGAAGCAGAGGAGGAGGCAAGGAGAGATCCAAAGCCACGATTTATTTTGCAGGGATGAGCTGCAGGGAAAGTCATTAAGGGATTCCTGCGCCACGGGCACGGGGTTGGCACCGGGATGCGCAGGGAAAGGAGCCCGGCGTGAGTCTGGATCCTTTCTCCCGGGGTTTATTTTATTTTTAAGGAGAAGCCAGGCTGTGTTTGCAGCCCGTTGTGCCCAGGTCTCTCTGGGGTGGAGCATTCTGGCGTTGCCAGCCCCGGTGACACTTCCCGGCGGCTCCGTGCCCCGGCAGGTTGGCAGCAGCTGTTGGCAGCGTGTTCCTGTGGAAGCTGTCCCTCCTCCTGGATTGCAGAGCCAGGTTGGCAGCAAAACCAGGGCTTTTTCCCCTGGGAGAATAAAGGAGCAGAGGGTGGATGTGGAGGAAATCTCACCTTGCTCTGCTCAGGGCTCCGCGCTGGGTTTGTCAGAGGGAGAAGTCGGGGTAATAAAATGGTTTGATGGAAGATTCCTCTCAAAACTGTGGGAAAGTGCACAAAATAATTTAAGGGGCTAGAGGAGGAAGAAACAAATCCCTCGAGGGGGGATGGTTTGGAGGTGATTTGGAAGTGGTTTTTTTCTGCCTCATTGGGAAAACTCCTCCGGAGCTGGAATGGGCAGATGGGGCTGGGGAGCGCCGGGATGGCCCGGCTGGAGCAGGAGGAGGAAAGGGAAGAGGAGGAAGCCCCAGTGGGATGGGTTTGTGCTCGGGGTGCTGTCAGGCTGTGTTTGGCAGCTCGGGGGGATGCTGCTCCCGTTCCCACATGGAGCTGTGGCCGGGAGGAGCCGCTGGCCCGGAGCAGGGGCTCAGGAACGACTCCTTGGAACAGCCCTTGGCCAGAGCTGGGCTTATCCACCGGGATTTCCCTGCTCCAGGGCTGATAAAGGCACAAAATCGGTGCCATTCCAGGTTCCTGGCTGAGCATCCCACTGCCGGCTTCGCTCGGGATCTGTCAGCTCTGATCCCAAACCCTTCCCTTGCTTTCTCCGAGCCCCGCTTTATTCCACAACCTGTAGATTTTAGGTGAGTGATTTTCTTTTTGCCGTTTATGCTGAGTCTGGGAGCTGCATGTGGATGGGACCACCTTGGAGGAGCTGTCATGGATTGGGAAGAGATGCCTTGGAAAGGAGGGAACAGTGGAGGAGGGCTGGAGGTTGGATGCCTAATGCAGAGTACAGGGCCAGGATTGTGCAGTGGAGCCAGGGATGAGCTGGGATCCCGGGTTCCCAGCAGTTCCTTCCATCTGGAGGCCCCTTGGGTTCACATTCCTGCCTCTCCCGGGTGTCTGCCATGCCTGGGAGTGAGGATTTGCCCTTCTGCTGGTGCTCCTGGAGCTGGCACCGGGCTCACAGCTCCGCTGGTGCCTCCCATCCCATGCCAGGATCCTGGCACATCTCTTGGGATGGGGGTTCCAGCACAGGGCACCCCTGCTTTGCCCACACGGTCCTGGGGCTGCTGGGAGGGTGCTCCTGGAGCAGGGGTGTCCCCACAGCCTGCAGGGACCTGGGGCTTCCTCAGCTCCTGGATTCTTCACCTCCAGCTCCTGGAGAAGGGAATGCCTGGCAGGGATGGCAGGGGACATCCCGGGATGGGGGACAGTGCCCCACTGCAGCCTCAGGAAAAGCTTTTGTGGCTCAGGGTGGGCACAGCAGGGTTGGAGGAGCCACCCAGGATGAGGGCACAACTTGTGGCAGGAAATAACCTGGCAGAGCTGAAATTCCTTGTTGAGGATCCAGAGTTTTGTGCTGATCTGGGCAGGAATATTGGGCAGAGACCTTGTGCTGGACAGGGAGAAGAGCTCTCCTGTGTCCCTTGTCCCCAGGGAGGGAGGTGCTGAGGAGCTCTGTGTCCCCAGGAGGGGTTCTGGCACCCAGCAGGTTGCTCCTTCCTCCGGGATGCTGCCAGAGCTGCAGTGGGAGGGAAATTCCCTGGAGCGTGGGGTAGCTTGGATGGGGGAGAGAAACACGGCATCACCAGGCCTGTGAAAAACAGAAGAGGAGCAAATAAAGGCATGGGGAGAAGTGTCCTGTAAGTTTTGAGGCAGGAAATGTTAATTTTGGAAATGTGCTGGGCCGGGCAGAGCTGCAAACCCCTGGATTTTTAGCGAGGTGGATTCAGGTGGGATTATAAAGTCTCCAGCTTTGCTTTTCTCTGGGGTTTTTTCCCGAAAATTTACATTTCTCCTTTACGCCCCAAGCTGCTTTCCCTGCAGCTTCCTGGATGGATTTTTATCCTGCATTTCTGCAGCAGGGTCCTGCTGGGATGGGGTTGGGTTTGTGGGCAGGGCAGGGTCCCCCATCCCCATCCCCTGCTGCCCTGCCCTCAGTGCTCAGCCCCAGCAGGGCTTGGGGAGCCAGGCTGCCACAGATGTTCCCCACTAATAAATCAAACCCTCAAAATCAACAGGAATTCCTCATCTGGAAAACAAAAGGGGCCCTTGTCACCTGCTGGGTGGGTGAAGCTGGGGCTGGGGGGTGAGGAGGAGGAGGAGGAGGGTGATGCTCCTGCTCATCCCATTGCTCCCAGCTTGTTGCAGCCTCTTGGAACTCGTGGTTTGGGGTTCTCATCCTCAATTCTGCCTCTCTGGCTCGACCCATTCCTGTCCCTCTGATCCCAAAGCACTCGGGGTTTGCAGGGGTCTGGGTTTGGCAGCAGAGCCCCTGTTCCCCCATGGAGGTGAAGGAGAGGAAGAACTGGGGCACATCTCTGTAATTTTGGCTTTTTGTGCATATTGGGGAAGGGAGATTCCCTCCCTGTGCTCTTGAGAGAAACAGGTGAAGGGAAATGTCCAAAAATCCATCCTGGGAGAGGTGGGAGCACGAGCGAGTCAGAGAAACCCTGGGAAGGGAATTCTGGCTGAGCTCTGCTCCCGTGGCACAGCACAACCTTCACTCCATCCCCTTTTCCCAAAGTGACAGGAGTGGGACTTGGGCTGGAACTGGGATTTGACTTCCCCTAAATCAAACCCAGAGGTGCAGGGGGCTGCAGGGTCCAGCTCAGCCCTTTCCCATGGGATGGGTCTCAGGGCTGGGCTCTGCATCCTGAGGGATGCTCAGGACCCTCTGGATGCAGCCCACTGCCCTGTCTGGGTTATTCCCACTTCTCCTTTTAACCCAGGTTTTATTCATAAAAGGATACATGACAGGGCTGGTCCCAAATCCCTTGAAGTCTTTCCCTTGATTCTGGTGGGCTCCCACTGAACAAATTCCCTTTTCCCGGGGAAGTGGAGCCATGGCTCCAAATCTGGGTCAGACTTTGGAGCTGTGGGAGCAGCCCGTGGATCAAACCCCTCCTCATCCCTCATCCACAGGTTTTCCCGCAGCTCTTGACTCTGGCACTGCTTGGAATCAGGAATGCTGGGGTGATCCCCCTGCTCTGTGGGGCTGGGGGTTTAAAATCCTCCCTGAGGAAGAGTCTGCTCCCTTTGGGAATGCAGTGGGAGGGGGTTTGGCAGGTGAGGGGGTGGTTTGGGGGCTGCTGCTGGCACTGG
>NW_005054512.1:860710-862425 GCF_000277835.1 Geospiza fortis
TCCTCCCTCGTGCCCCCGCCGTGCCGGAGCAGGGGATGCGTTGGGAGCGTCGCTGCTGCTGAATTTCCAGCTGTAAATTTGGGATGGAGACAGGGCCGTGCCCATCCCTCTGGGAAAAGGACGGAGGGACAGATTCCTGTCCTCTCAGAGGGGACAAACAGCTCCTTCCACTGCAGCCTGGGTCCTCCCCAAGCGCTGTGGGAATGAGCGTAAATTGCTGGGTTTATAATAATAATAATAGGGGGGTTGAAGACTCCTGGCAGTGGGCAGGACTGTGTTGGGGCTGGAGAGGACATGGGGGACACAGGGATGTGGCTCATGTCCCTGAGGGATTTGGTGTCCCCAGCTGTGTCCTCCTCACAGCCTGTCTGATTCTGTATCCCGGTGTTGTCGCCTTCCCTCACCACGATGTGATGATTTTTGGTTTGGGGGCGTCCCCTGGCTTGATCCCCTGCCTGTGACAGCCCCTGTGACACCATGTCCTGCCGTGGGTGATGTCAGTGCTCTCTGCCCACCCAGGGGCAGTTTGGGGACAGTTCTGTGTGCCCCTGTCTCACAGGAGATGTGGGCAGAGGATGTGACCGGGTTGTGGAGGAGCGGGGACACGGGGGCTGTGCTGTGGCTGCCGGGGGACAAAGGTGACACCCAGAGGGGACAAAGGTGACCCCCAGAGGGTGGGCACCCTCACCTGTGACCCCACGCCAGAGCTCTCAGCTGGGGTTTTTTGGGATCTCCCCTAAAAAAGCAGCTTCCAGTTGTCGGGTGGTGAGTCCTGCTCAGGCAGGGGACACGTTGGGAGCCAGGTGGGCACCTGGGACCTTGAACCCCTCCTTGCCCCAGCACCCCAAGGTGCTCACAGGGCCTCAGGACTGCAGGATGGTGACAGCAGTTGGTGAATCATTATTTAATATTTTTAAAGCATGAGGGTTATTTTTAGGAGGGGTGGAGGGAGCCCAATTCCTGTGAAAAATCCCTGGGATTTGCTGTGTCCCACAGCAGTGGGAAGGCACTGGGAGCTTCCTTGGCCACTGAGCTGGAGCAGCAGCAGCTACCTGGGGGCCAGGACACCCTAAAATTGGGCTTCAGGACCTCACCATTGCCCGGAGGACAAGCAGGGATTCAGGACATGGATTCACTTCCCCAGCTCTGTCCCAGTCCAGCAGGATGTGCTGGGTTTGGGAAGATGCCGCTGTCGCTGAGCTGGGGATGCTCAGGAGCCTGGATGGATCAGCACGACCTGGGAATGCTGAGTGTCACCCTGGAGCGATGCTGTGGGACCAGAGCCCTTCCTTGTGTGCCAGGCTGGCATCCAGAGGGACACTGGAGCTGTGGCAGAGGTTTGCTGCCATCACCCCTGCGGGATCCATCCACGCCGGGCCGGGCGGCGCCTCCCGGATTCCCCATGGAAGAGGCACAGAGGGAGTTGTTCCTGGGAAGAGGACATTCCTGGGAAGAGGACATTCTTAGGAAAAGGACATTCCTGGGAAGAGGACGTGGTGGCTGGACATGGCTCATCCAGGTGACACCAAGAAGGGGACCCCGGTGGCCTTGTGATTTCAGCACAGGGTCCTGGTGAGAAGCGCTTCCCGCAGCCAAGGGATGCTCCTGCTTCCTCTGCTCTCTTCCCAACGCCTCAAATATGAAATGCAGCATCCCGCTCCCCTCCGTGGGCACCCAGCAGCATCCCCAGAGCAGCATTCCCAGCACAGCCCTGC
>NW_005054512.1:862448-884511 GCF_000277835.1 Geospiza fortis
GAACACGCTGCTTCCCAGGTTTTAGTGGAGAAATCTCCGGGGTTATTCCCAGCCGAGCTGTTGGGAGCCGTGTTCATCTGCGGGGCTGAGTTTGCTCCGTGGTGCCCAGAGAAGCCAGGAGATGCTGAGGCTGGCCGTGGAGAAGCCAGGCTGTGCAGGAATAAAATCAGGGAAGCTGTTTGGAGGTGTGGAACCAGGCTCTGGCAGGGCTGAGAGACGGAGCCGGCCTCAGGTCACGCTGCCTCCGATCGGGATGCGAAGAAAAACGGACTTCAGACCAGGACTTTGAAAATGCCCAAGGACAATTCTTGCCCCCACTGCTTTTTTCCTTCTCCCTCCTCATGAGCAGCATAATTTCTGGATGGAAACCAGGCCTCTTCCTGCATAGAAATGGGATTTGCCGTGGAAAGCATCGGGGAGTGCATTAACCAGAGCCTTTTCCGGATGAATTTTTGCACAGACACGACAGAGTCTGGGAAAACTTGTGGCATCTGAGTTCCTCCCTCCTGCTCCTTAGGTACCATGCCTGTTTTTTCTTCCCCTCTGGATTATTTGAAGGCCAGGAGAGACTTTTAGCAACTTCCAGTCTGACTCCCCACTAACTCACCTGGCAAATTTTGCTCCGGGTGGGACGTGAGAGGCCGAGCCTGAGCCCTGGCATCCAGAATGTCCCTCACCTGCTCCAGGGCATTTCTTCCTCCCTGGCTCCATCCTTGCCCTTTGCAGCCTCTCCTGATGGGATGGGGAGTGGGGAGCTCCTGGAGTTTGGGGTTTATTTTGATGTAAGAGTTTCACCCGTCGCTCCCCTTTTGTGGGAGCTTTCGCCTTTCCAGGGATCAAATTGGGACATTTTCCCGTGTCCCTGCTCTTCCTCACTGCCACAGGGCAGTGTCCTTGAGCTTCCATCCATGAGGAAGATGCCTCCTCTTCCTCAGGTGTCCCAGGCTCTGGGAGGCAGGTGTGGGACCACCCTGGCTGGGAATGGGGGGCACGGAGGAGATTTTGGCCGGGGCGTTCCGTGTGCTCCCGGTGGGATGAGGGCTCTGGTGTCTGCAGCAGGAGTTCCAGGTGGGATTTGCAGCAGGGGGATGTGTCCCCAGTGTGTGAATTTTACAAAAAAAGTGTGAGCTGGGCGCTGGGTGTGTGGGAGAGGCTGGAACCGAGCTGGGATTTATGGGGAGATGCTGGAAAAACCTTTGGAAAACGGGTGTGGGTGATGCCGTGTTGGTTACAGCTCTATCCCACACCAGCAATGGGAGCTGCTGGCAATTATTTTAATGGGATTTTGGGGGGATTGTGCTGAAACCCTCATCCCAAATCCTAAAACCCTCATCCCGTGTGGAAGCACAGAGCGATGGATGGGAGTTGTGCGTGGTGGGAATCTCACCTTGTCCCGTGGATTTGGGATTATTTTTTTCCCTGGGAGTTTGGAGGTTGGTTTTTTTTTTTTAATTTTGTTCCCTCTGAAATCTTTTCCCCACCGTCTTCATTATCATTTTTGTTAATTAGATTGTGCTGGGAAACAGTCTCTATTGAAAAGCAAAAAAGCTCTGAGATGGGTTTTTCCAAGTGCGGCCGCGTTCCGGGGCTGGGAGAAGGACGGGGAGGGGGAGAGCTTGAAAGAAAAAAAATTTTTAAAAAAAAATAATTTCTTCAGAAAGCTCTTTAAAAAGAAAACCCCGGGCCCCCTTCCCCCACCACGGCCACCTCCCCTCTTCCCCCCCCTCCCCAATTAAACGATTTGAATTTCCACGTTAACCGCTTGGTGCTTCCTCGGCGCCTCAGATGATTAGAAAGGGATATTCATTTATGCCTTTTAAACGCCGCCCCGATTAAAATCAGAGAGATTTTTTCCTTCATCAAAATCTAACATCCTTGAAAAATTAATTTGATGCCTCTTGTTATCAATTAATTGAATCTCGTTGGGAGAGAGGCTCGTGCGGTATATTATTTTTACTCATCTCATAAAATAAATGAATAAAACTTGCTCTCGCTCTCTCTGTCTCTCTCCGCCCTCATCCTCCATTCCCCCTGAGTTCCTCTCGGATGAAAGACCCTTTTTTCCCTTCCTTTCTCTCATCCCTCTTTCCTATAACTTCGGAGAAAGGGGGAGAGAAAGAAAAGTTGGGGCTTTCAGCAATTTCTCGGCGGCCAAGGTCCGTCTTTCTTCCTTTCTTTAACGGGGGATATTGGATATTTCATTTGAATCTCCTTTTTTTCAATTAAAAGTGCCCCGTTCCTTCTCTTCCAGCTGCTCCATTCTCCTGCCCTGGCTCGGCCGCCGGAGAAGCGATTTTCCTTTCTTTAATATTTCAGCTCTTCCCTTGAGACGGGCTGCCTGCCTTATTTTTTTTTTTTTAATAGACTTTTTCTCCCTCTATTAAACTTTTCCAATCTTCGTCCCTTTATTTTTTTTCCCTTCCCACCTCTTTAAACAAAAAAAAAAAGAAAAAAAAAACCCACCAAAAAAAAAAATCCAGGAAAAGTTATAAAATGGGAAGAACTGGGTCATTCAGGAAGTTATTGAAATAACTTTAAAATTAGGCTTCACTTTCACTCTCCTTGGAGTGATTCTGCCTTTGGATCCAGTCTCCTCCCTGGTGGCTCTGTTATTGATGCCCGGTTGGGAATTTGGGGTTGGAGGTGTTGGGGGATCACCCAGATGAGAGCAGAGAGGTGGTTTTGGGTTTCTTCGAGGGAAGGATGTGGGATGGGGATTTGGTGGGGGTGTCCCATCTAAGGGCTCCTCAGGGGTGGTGAGGAGATGTGTTCCCCAGCCCGGTCCCCTAAGGGGTGATTTGGTGTCAGGACCCCGGTGTCACCTCCCCTGTGCCCTGCGCTGTCCCCTCACTTCTTGTGCCCAGCTGGGTCTGGGATCTGACAGGTGAGAGGCTCTCCCAGCCCTACCTGTCCTCACTGAGGGGCCTCTGCTGCTCCTCTGTGGGGTCACCAAGGGTTTTGGGGCTGAGGAGAGGGTGACCCTGATCCATGTGCACAGAGGGAGTGTTTTGGGTTCTTTGAATTCCCATTTGGATTGTGTTGGGCTGAAGGAGAGCAAGTTTTCAGGGGGATGAGAAATGAGGGGATGCAGGGCTGGACCTGGCGCTGTGGTGGCTGATGTGGCTCCGTGGGGACTTCCTGGATTTTGGGCAGTGCCCCTGGCTTTGCTCCCAGTGGGAATCCTGCAGGATTTGGGCACTGGGCCTGCATCCCAAATTGATGGGACAGAGGTGCCAGACCTGTATCCTGACGTGATGGGACACAGGTTCTGGTTCTGCATCCCAACCCACCAGGACATGGATACCAGACCTGCATCCCAACCTGATGGGACACAGGTGTTGGTTCTGCATCCCAGCCTGATGGGACACGGGTATTGGACCTTCAACCACACCTGATGGGGCAGAGGAACTGGACCTGCATGCCAGCCTGATGGGACACTGGTACCAAACCTTCATCCTGACCCACTGGGACATGGATACCAGACCTGCATCCCAGTCTAATGGGACATGGGTACCAAACCTTCATCCTGACCCACTGGGACATGGATACCAAACCTGCATCCCCACCTGATGGGACACAGGTGGTGGACCTGCATCCTGGCCCACAGGACGCTCCATCACCCCAGCAGTGACCCATGGTGGGTGCAGGGACCTCCAGCACCCACCGAGGGGCTGTCCCCACGTGTGGTGGCTCCGGAGCAGCGAGGTGGGAGCCCCGTGCTCCACGTCACTATTTAATTAGACGTCCCTGATTAACAAAACTTGGCGTTAGGCTTCCTCCTGCCCTCATCTTTCCTGGCTCCGAATCAATGGCTTTGATATGCTAATTAGGGAGTAATTTAATTTCAAAAGGCCGCAATTAACAAGGGTGTTGTGGACATGCTGTAGTTAAGCGGCGTAATCTAATTTGCATTAGTAACAAGCAGGGACTAATTAGAAGCTTAATTAGACACTTAGACGGCTCTTGTGTTTACTTTCTTAATGAGATGGAGTGGGGTTCCTTTTTTTTTTTTAATCTTTTCAAGAGCACAGCGAGGGAAGCAGGGATGGAGCAGGATGGGGCAGCCGGGCACGTGCTCCGGGGTGGAGCAGCAGCCCCACGGTCCCAACACCGGCCCGGCCACCTCCAGCCAGTCCCACACCCACTCTGGGAGGGGTTTTGTGTTCCTCGAAGCTTGGAAGGGAATGGGAGAGGTGCCAGGCGGGCATTGGTGTCTCTGGGAATGTGTGGGGTGGGTGTGGGATCACCTGTGGGGTTGGCTGCACTTGGGGCAGCTCTGGAGAGCAAAGGATGCTCCGGGGGTGGCAGGTGGGGCTTGCCAGGAGCACAGGAACCATCCCAGGGCTTCCCATGTTGGAGTCCTCACACTGCCAGGTGCTCTCCAGCTCTCTGATCCAAGGATCCCTGATTTTGGGGGCAGGAGAACCTCGCTGTGGCCGTTCCTGCCTGGTTTCCTCACTGCCTGCCAGTCCCTGGTGCCCACGAGTGCAGCTGGGCTGGGCCGGCACCGAGGCAGGTGAGGAGAGCCAGGGGGTGAAGGTGAAGCACCCGAGGTTGGCTCTTCCCAAAGAAGATGCTGGGAGCGAGATGAAAGTGGGAGATGAAAGTGCCCAGAGGTGAGATCCCATTAAAGCAGTGCCTGGGCTTAGCCGGTCCCTGGTTCCTTAAATATCTTCTAATTTACAGTAATGCTCCAGATTCGTCTCAGCTCCCCCAGACTTTTATTTTAATCCCCTCTCCACATTTCCATGTGTTTATGTGTTAATTAAAGGGTAAAAAGCCACTCTTGGAGCAATCCTAGGCTGCTGCTTCTCTTCCAGCGAAGCCTTTTAGGATTAGCAGCCGCTTCCTAAAGCCTGGCGGTGCCGGAGCAGGACGGGCAGGTTGCTCAACTTTCTGTAGCTGGGAGCAGATCCAGTGCCTGGGATCCAGCTTTCCTGAGTCCTCTTCTCCTTCCAGCTGTGCAGAGGAGCATCCTGCAGATTTCTGAGGGCTTTGGGAGGGTTTGCTGGGTCTGTGCTCCTTTGGGATCCGCCGGTACCCAGGGCCTGCTCCCTTCCGTGTCCTGGCCAGGCTGGAGCTGGGAGGAAGGCTCTGGAATACTGCTTTGGGACTGGGATGACTCTGGAATGCAGCTTTGGGACTGGGATATGGTGGGAGGGGTGGAAACAGCCTCTGGAAGGTCTCAGTGTCAGTTTGTGTGTCACACGTGCTGTCCCAGCTCGCGGAGAGTTTTCCCAGTGGTGTTTCCCACTGTTATTCCTCATCCCTCCCTCTTGGCTGATGGTTTAGGAGCTCTTGGAGTTTGTGGCTGGGGACACTCAGGGCAGGGTAACCCACAGTGGTTGGGGATGGGGACTCGAGGACAGGGTGGAGGTGACGCTGGGTCTGTGCGTGGCCCGCGAAGGGCAGCCCAAAATTACGGAGCTGCCGAGGATAATGAAAAATAGGGAAATCTGCTGAAATTGGTGTTGGGACAGTGGTTTCTGAGGAGCTCGTGGTGTGGCTGTGGCTGTTCCAGCAGGTCCTGGAGGCTGGGAAATGCCATTGAATTTTCCTGTCCTTGGAATCAGGTGGAGCAGTGGTATTGCTTCCGACGGGTCTGGACGGCCCAAATTTCCTTGGGAGTTTTTTGGGGGGGGAAACCACTGCTTCATCTGCTCTTGCTGCTCCTAAAATCCCACATCCATTGCTTTGAGCCCATGGTTTTGGTCACCTCCATGTCCATCCTTCCCTTCTGGAAGGCTCGGCGGCAGTGCCAGGCTCCTGGCACGGTGTTCCCACGGGAATTGTGGCACACGCAGTGGGAGCCGCATCCCCAGCCCCTCCCTCCCAGGGAAGCTCCGGGCATCCATCAGCCTGTTAATTGTGCTAATTAGAGAGTGTGGAGGTGTTAATTGGAAAACCCTGGGATCGTGCCTGTTTGCGGGAGGGATGGATGTCAATAAAGCGGGATTGATGACTGGGATGGAGCGTGCTCCGCGCAGGTTAGCGGCGAGTCGGGGGATGTCAAGGAAATGTTGCTGCTCAGATGAAGCAATTGTTAATTAAAAGCCGCGGTAATTAATACACCCTCGTTGCCATATGGTCCTGCCGAAGGCAGGGGGATTCGTTGCTCCGTTTGTAATTCTCCATTTCCTTCCCTTTGTCCTGCGGAAGGTGCGTGGTTGGATAAAAAGGGGGAACAAAAAACGCAGAGCGGTGGTTCAGCGAGTCTGAAATGGTAATTAATGGTAATTAACGATCCATTTGTGCAGCTTCTGTTGCTGTTGCCGTTGGAGGGGGCTCCTCCCTCCCCTTTTAACCAAACCCACCCTTTCCCTCTGGATGTGGGTGTTGTTGGATCTTCCCGCTGGCTGTCTGGGCACCGTCCCTGCCTCTCTGCCTGGGGGAAGGTCTGATCCTGCCGAGCCCCTCTGGATGCCGTGGAGGAGAATCCCTGGAACACTGCTCGTGTTTGAGCTGCGAGGGATGAGCAGCAGGGGCTGAGATGCTGCGGATCCCTCCCGGCTCTGTGCAGGGCTGCACGTGTGCTCTGGCATCGCTCAGCCCAGCTCTGCTCTTCCCACTCATCCCAGATCTGCTCTGGCTGGAAAAGTGCTTGCTCCTAATTTAAATCCACTTTATAACCTCGCAGACACCAGCTTCGTTTTTATTTTTTCTTTTTCTTTAAGGTTTTGTAAAACTTTTTATAGGAATGGAAATATTTCCATTATTATGATGATGACTTTCTTTTATGGCTTCCCTCGAAGCGTTGTTGGGATCCCAGACACTCCAGCATCCCAGAGGGGTTTGGGAACGGGAAGTGGAGTTTTACAGGACTTGGAGAGGGAACTCAGCTGGCCCGGTGTCCCCAGCTCCGGGAATCACCCGGGCTGCAGGAATCTGCTCCAGCATCCCGCCTCTGGCAGGGGCTGGAACCACCAGAGCGAGCCCACGGCTCCTCCACCAGCAGAGATTTCCTCCTAATTCCCAACAGTTAAACTCCAGTTTGTGCCCGAAGCCAGGAAAGTTTTATATCCTTTCCAAAACTGTCTTTTTTCTTTCTTTTTTTTTTTTTTTTGCCTTTTTTAATACTTCCTGTTGTAACTCTGGATATTCCTGTTCTCCATGTAAAAGTCAAATCCCTGCTGGAATCCTGATGAGTTTCTGACCCTGGTGATGCCGTTGGAGTGTCGGACACGAAGCGTTCCCCGTGGGGCCTCGTGGATTTCAGAGGGAAAACGGGAATAGGAACGGCAATAACTTCACATTTCTGAACTTGAAATCCTTGAAATTCAAAGTGGGGAAGGAAATAATGTAGTTTTAAGGAAAAAGTGAGGGGCTCATTCCAGATTTTTGCTGCTAAGGCAACATCCTGTAAGCATCCCATCGTTGGGAAGCTGCTCCAACCAAACCCAAATCCCAATAATCCCCTTAACCTTGAGCTGTCCCACAGCCACCGGTGTGTCACCCTCTGAGCCCTGGGACAGTGGGAGGGAGCCAGGAGCTCCCCTTGGGAATGGATGTCACTCATATCCCCTGCGGAAATGACTTTTGAAATGCAGATAATCTCCGACATGCAAATGAGCAGCTCGCTGCTCCCTGTTTAATATGAATGATCAGCCCCTGAATAGCGATTATTACACGCCACATTTCAGCAATTATGTTGTTCCTGGTTTGTCTCGCTGCCTTTTGGGGTGTGGAGGGGGGAAATAGGGAAGAAAAGAGGGTGGAAAGAGAAAGGGGGGTGGTATTTTTTCATCCCATCCCTCTGGTTTTGTTCCCGTCTTGTTACAAACTCCGCGAGCAGCGGCGGGTGAGCGCTGAGCCCGTGCTGGTGGGATGGAGGGGTGTGGAAATAAAACTGCTTTTCCATGGAGGAAAATGTGTGTTGGAAGGGGAGGGAGAGACCCTCACTCCTGGGTGAATTCTGTGCTGCCACTTTTGTGTGTCAGGGCTGGAAGTGGCAGAGACCAGTGCTGGGTATGCTGGTCCCGTTTCCTGCAGTGCCAGCCCAAATCCAGGAGTTTTTCCAAGAAAAAGGCACCCTCAGCCTCACAACCACCAACCTGCCACTCAACCGAGCCCAATGAGCAAAAACTGGGAGAAGGGAAGGATTTTCCAACCCGTGTTCTGCCGGGCTCTCGTTCCCACATCCCAGCTCTGCCGTTCCTTTGGGTTTCCTCAGCCTGGCACCTTCTGCCAGGTGGTTTTTCCAGCTGGGAAGTGGTGGTTTGCTGGGAGGTGAAGCACTTGGAGGGGATGTTTCGACTTTGTTAGGATTTTTCAGGGTGGAATCCGAGGTTCTCTGTGTCTTGCTGGGGCTTCGGGTGTGCTCTCACCATTAAATACTTTGGTATTTGGGGAAAAACAAATGGATTACTGGGGCTCTGTGTCTTGCTGGAGCCTCGGGTGTGCTCTCACCATGAATACTTTGGGATTTGGGGAAAACGGATTCCTGGATTTGGGGAAAACAGATTCCTGGATCTCTGTGTCTCGCTGGGGCTTCAGGTGTGCTCTCACCATTAAATACTTTGGGATTTGGGGAAAACAAATGGATTCCTGGAACTCTGTGTCTTGCTGGGGCTTCGGGTGTGCTCTCACCATGAATACGTTGAGATTTGGGGAAAACAAACGGATTCCTGGAGCTCTGTGCCTTGCACCAGGCTCAGGGAAAGCTGGAATTGTGGGTTTTCATAAGGACTGGGTTACACTTGCTTTGCCTAGGGACGTGCACTGTGTTTGCAGCAACTCCACGTTTATTTTTTTGGGGCGAACCGAACACAACTAAAACCCAACACGCTTTGACACCCACCCCACCGGGATCAGCGATCTCAGCCCCCATTCTCAAGCTCTTCTCCCCCCTCTCTAGGTCCTGCTAGCGAGTCATGATGGTTGAATCTGCCTCGGAGACGATCCGTTCCACGCCCTCGGCGCAGAACGGGGTGAGCAGCCTGAGCAATCAGCCCGATGGCGGCGGCAGCCCACATTCCTTGGGAAGCAGAGCCCATCCATCCAAACCTGCTGGATTTTTCCTGCCTGCTCTACCCCCCATCAATCCGTGGGGCTAAGACTCCAAAAACCTTCAACCATTCGTGGTTGAGGTGCCCCAAAAATTCGTGGTTGAGGTGCCCCAGAAATTTGTGTTCGTGGTGCCCCAAAAATCAGGTTTGGCCGTTCGTGGTTGAGGTGCCCCTCCTCGCACAGGCAGCGGGGTCCTGCAAGGATGCGGTTTGGGGATGACATTGGGTTTTGCCGTGATTTGCGCTTGGGGTTGGGTTGCGCCAGGTTTGGCCATTCGTGGTTGAGGTGCCCCAGAAAACAGGGGTTTGTCCTTGTCCCACATGCCTTGGGAAGCAGAGCCCATCCATCCAAACCTGTTCCTTCAAGCCTGGCTTGCACAGGCAGCGGGGCCCTGCAAGGATGCGGTTTGGGGACAACATCGGGTTTTGCCATGATTTGTGCTCGGGGTTGGGTTGCACCAGGTTTGGCCATTCGTGGTTGAGTGCCCCAAAAATCAGGTTTGGCCATTCGGGGTTGAGGTGCCCCTGCTTGCACCGGCAGCGGGGTTCCGCAAGGATGCGGTTTGGGGATGACATTGGGTTTTGCTGTGATTTGCACTCAGGGTTGGGTTGCGCCAGGTTTGGCCATTCGTGGTTGAGGTGCCCCAAAAATCAAGGGTTTGTCCTTGCCCCACATGCCTTTCAATCCATCCAAACCTGCTGGAAACCTGCTGGATTTTTCCTGCCTGCTCTACCCCCCATCAATCCGTGGGGCTAAGACTCCAAAAACCTTCAACCATTCGTGGTTGAGGTGCCCCAAAAATCAAGGGTTTGTCCTTGCCCCACATGCCTTGGGAAGCAGAGCCCATCCATCCAAACCTGCTGGTTTTTTCCTGCCTGCTCTGCCCCCCATCAATCCAAGGGGCTGAGACACCAAAAACCTTTGCTGTAACAGGAGCAGGTCCTCCCTGAGAGGATTTTGGTTTTCCAGGATCTGCTTTCCCATTCCCAGCGCTCCTGGAGATTGAACCTCACCCACAGGACACGTGTGACAGTGACATGTGTGTGCAGCAGCTCTGGGTTAGCCCCTGCCACACGTGTCCCCTCTCATCCCTGGGAACGTGCCTGCAGCTTACCTTTCCAAACAAACTTTGGCAAAAAAACATCAATTTCCCTGCTCGGCTACTAAATAAGGCAATGATCCCTCTCCTCGTACGGAGATCGCCTCCCTGAGCCATAAATTCCAGCGTGAAAGCTGTAAAAAATTGCTGTGTCTGATACTTTAGTAGGGAGTGCTGTAAATCCATTACCTGGATAACAGGCGTTCCGCACGCCGCTAAGCCCCTGTTCCCCGCATCCAAAGGGTAATCATGCGTGTAATGCTGCTGCCAGTGCCCCTCTGAGGAGCTCCCTGCTCTCCCTCCTGGAATTCCAGCGGATAACGGGAGATCCGTGTGTCCCCCCAGCCAAAAAAAAAACGCAAATCGTGGCTGTGAAATGGGAGATCTCCTCCAGAAAATCGGGTTTTTCGTCCTTGTGGATGCTCCCGGTGGATGCTGATGTTTCATTTCACCCCCGTGGTGTTTCTCCTGGTGGATTCCTGGTGGGAAGCTGGCTGGCATGTGGGATTATTAAAGCAGAGGGTTTGGTGTCACTTGAGGTTTTTTTTTCCAAAAACACCAAGTGACACCTCCAGCGACAGCACCTGGGGAATGGGGAGAACCTATCCCAAGGATTATCCATCTTCCTGCTTCAGGGAGCAGGCTGAGCACCAGCTGGGGTCAGGAATAAATGTCCCCACAGCGGGAGTTTTGGACAATTAGGTGCTTGATGGAGGCTTTGCTCCATCCCCGGGAGCACCCAGCGTTCTGCCCGGGTTTTTGGATGGCTGGGCTGTTCTGTGTGCTCGCTCCCTCACCCTGGAATGGCAGCACTCCATCCTGATTCTCATTGAGCTTTATGAAATCCCCCCAAGAAACCTTGGGGCTGGGAGCCCACGTTTCATCCTGGTGACCCCAAATCTCTGTGTCCGTGGGGATTTCTGTGCCCAGATTCCATTTGTGCCCAGATTTGACCTTTTCCAGCGCCTGTCACCTCGCTGGTTTTACAAGTGTGAAGCCAAACAGGTCTTGGCAGGGAATTTTTGGGTTAAAGCTGCTCTCCAAGGGCGCTGCCTCGAGGTGGGTGGGATGTTGAGGCCGTGGGGGTGCTATGGGGTGCTCAGGGACCTTGTTCTGGGGTGTCCCTGGAGCAAGGATTGCTGAGATGGGGTCACCCAGCTCTGAACATTCCCTCCCCATCCTCATCCATCCCAATCCACGCCACTTCCCAGAGAGCCTGGAAGGGGAGAGCAGGGTGGAAAGGGCATCCCCTCCCCTTCCTCCCTCCTCCTCCTCCTCTCCCTCCCTCTCCCCAGCCCGGGGGGGTTAAATCCCTGCATTTCAATGCTCGGGACGGGGCTGAAAAGCCTCAATAGCTCGCAGCAGCTTTGTGCAGGGGCTGGCGGAGGGGAGAGGTCGCCCGGGGGCACCGAAAAGGGAAAAGGGAAAAGGGAAAAGGGAAAAGGGAAAAGGGAAAAGGGAAAAGGGAAAAGGGAAAAGGGAAAAGGGAAAAGGGAAGGAAAGGAAAGGAAAGGAAAGGAAAGGAAAGGAAAGGAAAGGAAAGGAAAGGAAAGGAAAGGAAAGGAAAGGAGTAAGGAGTAAGGAGTAAGGAAAGGAAAGAAAAGGAGTAAGGAAAGGAAAAGGAGAAAGGAAAAAGGAAAGGAAAAGAGGCATGGGGTGATGGGGATGGCACATCCCTGTGGTGGGGGATCCTCTGGATTTTTAGGAGTGGGAATAAAGCGCTGCTCAGCCACGATTTGGGGTTTTCCAGGGTGGGTTGTTTTTTGGTTTTTTTTGCTGAATTGCTGCAAAGAATTCCAGCTTTTAGCCAGCAGCTGGTGTTTGAATCCATGGGGTGCAGTGAGATGGAGTCCCTGCAGGTTTGGGGTGCAGGGAATGGAGGGAAAGGATGGAAAAAAATCCTTGCAGAGTTCCACATGGAGAACCCAAATCCGTGCAAACCTCGTGGAGCAGGGATGTCCTGGGACGAGCAAGGGGACAATCCCTGAGTCTGGCACCCCACAGGAGCTCCCTCCAGCTCTAAATCCATGGAAAAGGAGCCAGCCGGAAAATCCAGCTGCTCTGGCGTTGTTTGGGGTTGTTTTATGGTGCAAAAAATACCAAAAAAAAAAAAATTTCAGCTTGCTGCAGACAGACGTCAAAGAAACGGGGAGGAATAAACAAAAATAAGACTTGTTTTGGAGAAGGAGCAAATGGGACTTTTTTGGGAGTTGGGGAAGGGTGTGGAGGGGGAGGAGAGGCACTTTGCTGCCCTGGGAGAGATACCATTCCATAAAACATGTGATCACATCTCAAATATATTGTGTAATCCTCTATTATTAGGGTATTTAAGATAAAAACGAGGCCGGAGCACTTAAGTGAAACTCATCTCTCTCTTCACTTCCCTGATTCATATTTAATATTTCACTGAGGACAAATGCAGGAGCAGTTTTTCCTTTTCCCCTCCTTTTTTCCCCCCCATTTCCCCCCTTTTTTCCCTCCTTTTCC
Source organism: Geospiza fortis (assembly GCF_000277835.1). NCBI lineage: Eukaryota > Metazoa > Chordata > Aves > Passeriformes > Thraupidae > Geospiza > Geospiza fortis. The sequence continues at coordinate 875,041 of NW_005054512.1, forward strand.
CCCTTTTTTCCCCCCTTTTTCCCCCTTTTTTTCTTCCTCTTTTCTTATTTTTTACCCAATTTCTCTCCTTTTCCTCCCCTTTTTCCCCTTTTTTTTCTTGTTTTTCCCCTTTTTCTCCCCTTTTTTTCCCTTTCCCCCCTTTTCCCTCATTTTCCCCCCTTTTTCCCCTTTTATTCCCCTTTTTTTCCATGGGGTGGGATTGTCAGGAGGGTGTTCCTTGTCCTCTTAATTAGTGGGGCTGGGTTTGACCCCTTCCCTGTGAGGATTGAAGAGTCAGGAGCAGAGGAATAAAATCCAGGAGTGCTGGAGCAGGGCAGAACAGCTGGGGCTGGGCCACAGACACAGAGCTGGGTGTAAAAAGGGATTTTTTTTCATTTTCCTGTGAGGAATTATTTCTTTTTTTTTTTTTTTTTGTTCATTTGGATCTCTTGGAGCCATTTGGTTCTGGTTAAGCGAGGCCAGGGCTGGGCTGGTGGAAGTGCTCCTCAATATGGCATCATTTACTGTTAATATCCAGCTAAAAATATCCCTGTGTGTTGTTTTAATGGCTCTAATTCTGGAATGTGACGATGTCATTTTTATGAGGTTAGTGTAAAAAATCTTCCTTTTTTTTTTTTTTTTTTTCACCGTTTTTTCAGCCCTTCCCAACCTCTCTCCACCCTCCAAAAGGATCGGAGGGAAAAGGGAAGATAAAAATTCCCTTCCTCCTTCTTTCCATGCAAAGTTCTTGCTTTAATGGTGTTTATTCTCTTTTTGGGAGGTAAAACACCATATAAACCTCTGATCCAGGTGGAAAATCCCTCAGCTGATTTTGGGCAGCTCTTCCCAGCTGGAATTAAAAACCCCATCCTCATAAAGTGAAATATCTGGTAAATGAGGCACTTTCAAATACCCCAAGCAAGATTTTCCTTTGTCCTGGGATTATTTTGTGTTGATTTTTGGGGGCGGGGGTGAGACTGTGGCTCCTCCTTTTCAGATGACCCATGGATGTCTCCATGCTCTCCAAAGATTTTTTTTTTTTTTGAGTTCTTGACCCGTTTCTTCCCAATCAGGAGACCTCAGAGAGGCTCTGCTGGGGCAGGTTTTGAGGAGAAAAAGGCAGGGATAAGGATTAATCCCACATTAATCCAAGGTGTGGTGTGAGGCAGCTCTCCCTGGGCTATTCCAGGGCTGGAACCAGGTTTGGGGTTTTTTTTGGTTTTTTGGATTTGGTGGGTTTTTTTGGGTTTTGGGTTTTTGTTGTTGTTGTTGTTTTCGTTTTGTTTTGGTTTGTTTTTTTTTTTGAGGGGGGGTGGGTTATGGTTTTTTTTTTGGTTTTTGGTTTTTGGTTTTTGGTTTTTGGTTTTTGGTTTGGTTTTTTTCTGGTGTTTCCCCATGGCAGAAAGGGGAATTTGTGGTATTTACCATGGAAAAGGCAAAAATCGACCAAAATCTGCCCTTGCTAGGGTCTGGAGAAACATCCAGCACATCCAGGGATAGAGGGGCAAAAATCAGAATAATCCTCAGGTAGGCTGGGTGAAAATTGGAAAATGAGGCTGCTCCCCTGCTGGAGGATGTCTGGATTTGGGGATGGTTCGGAGAATTTGGGGATTTGGGGTCTGAGGGGAGGGATGAGCATCCCTGGGGGCATCCTGAGAGCAGGAAAACCTCCAGTGCTGTGGGAGCAGGTCCTGGCAGGGTGGGATTGATCCCAGCATGGCTGGGATGGAAATTTTGGCTGTTCATTGATCCCTTGCCCATCCCAGCACACAGCTCCCAGCATCTCCCACCTCTCGCTGCAAGCCCAGGTGTTTTCCACATCCCAAGGAAGTTCTGGGCCTCCCCCAGCCGTGTTCAGGTCCCCATCCTCTTCCTCATCCTGGAGTGTGCTGCTCTTGGGGATGGCAGAGCCAAACCACAGCAGCCCTGGCTGTGTCCGAGACAAACTTTCTCTGGGATCATCTGCAAACTTTTTCTGGGATAATCTGCAAATTTTTTCTGGGATAATCTGCAGACTTTTTCTGGGATTATTTGCAAACTTTTTCTGGGCTCATTTGCAAACTTTCTCTGGGATCATCTGCAAACTTTTTCTGGGATAATCTGCAAATTTTTTCTGGGATTATTTGCAAACTTTTTCTGGGGTCATTTGCAAACTTTTTCTGGGGTCATTTGCAGACTTTTTCTGGGATCGTTTGGTGATCAGAGGGAGTTTGACACAAGGAATTCATTCCCCATTCTGGGTGATGTGCTGATGGATAACACCAGGATAACACTCCTGGGTAACACCAGGCATTGGGATATGGGTTAATTTTTATTTATAAATCATTTTCCCTCTGGTTCACAGAGGTAAAATCCCATCTACTCCCACAGGGAAACTCTTCCTTCTGCTTCCCACCTCCTCAGCCCCAAGGAGAGGCTCTGACTGATGGAAATCTTCATCCCCCCACCACTGGGTGCTCCACATGCTTTGTTTGGGCAACAAATGCAGCTGACAGGTGGCTTTGCATCCTGAAATTCCATCCTGGGTGCTCCACATGCTCTGTCTAGGTTCCATCCCTGTTTGAGGGACCTGCAGGAGGTTCCATCCCTGTCTGAGGGACCTGCAGCAGGTTCCATCCCTGTCTGCAGCTGAGCCCAGCTCAGGATGGAGAGGGGACAGAGGCAATGGAGGGAGGGGGCAGCTCCGGGCGCTTGCCAGAGAGGCCCCTGTGTGCAATTGTGAGGCCAAGTCGGGGTTGTTTTTTTTTTTTTTTCCTGTAAATCTTTGTAATTTCGTGCTTCAGAGCACACCAAAGTGAGGGAGCCAGCGGGGAGTGAATTAAATTCCCCCCTGAGAGGCGGCGCGGTGGGGCCGAGCCGCCACCCCGGGCCAGCCAGGCCTTGGGAAGAGAAATTTGAACTTTGGGAAGACAAATTTCGGGAGAAATCCTTTGCAGCACTTTTTTGTGTGCTGGAGAAGTTTTGTGCAGCGCTTTTTGTGCGCTGGAATTCTGTTCCTGAGGCTTTTCCCCCTGTGTTTTCCATCCCGTGCTGCGCTGATTTTTGCCAGGCCGGGGCAGGGCCCTGCCCTCGCTGGGTCTCCTCTGTGAGGTGGTGCTTGCAAAAATGGCAGGAATTGCACATGGAGAAGCCAAATCCACGGAAAACTCTGCTAAAAGACACTTGGAAAAGCAGCTAAAGCTCAGGGGTTTGCTGTGGGGATGTGGGATGCAGCTCCAGCACCCATCCTGGTGGGAGCCTCGGGCCTGAGCTGCCATCAAGTGGATTCCTCCACCTTGGCTTTTAACTGGAATTACTGTTTTCATTTCTAAAAGTAATTAAAATATCAGACCTAGAGCTGTCATAACTGTCACAGGGTTTTTGTGCTCGCATTACCGATGCACATCTATCCCTGGTAATAGCAGGGAAAATAAAATGCCCTGAAGAGAAAAGAAAACATTGGGGCTGAGGGAGCTTCGGGATCAGGACCATGGGATTTTTCCATCAGTGATTCCCAGTGGTGAATTGTGGTGTTTGTCCTCGAGGATCTGAGTTTTGAGTTGTTCGGATAAAGAAGGTTTGGGAGTTATTGGTCAGTGGCCATGGGACAGCTCTGGGTGGACAATCCTGGGATGCAGCTCTGGTAATTCACCACAGGAATAGGAAATTAGGATCCATTTACTTATAAAATTCCTCAGGTTTTGATTTTCTTAGGGCTTTCTGGTTCATGTGATGGTGACAAACACAGCCGTGTCTGGGGTGTTTGGTTTGGGCCTCCTACTATGAAATTACAATTTTTTTATAAAATAACCCTTTGCTCTCTGGCTCCAAGTGGAAATTCCTTCTCATTTTCCACGTGCCCTTGTAGTGCCTGTCCAGCTGCACAGAGTGGGTCAGGTGGATTTTCCACCCAAAGATGTGGCACGGCTGGGGCATCCTGTGCTCTTCCCAAGAGGAGCACAGGGAGGGCCTGAAATGGGACCTAAAATGCTGGGAATGACTTTTCATGGGTGCTCCATTTGAGGAGGGGCTCTGGGTTAGGGTTCTGTGGGTGCTCCTTGGTTTGGATCAACAGGTGAGGCGTATGCTGAGCTGTGAGTGGATTTGAGGGGGGGAAGAAGGGTGGAGATTTTTCAGAAATGAGCCCTAAAAACCCCAGAAGGAAGGAAAAGAATCTCTGTAAAGCAGAAATAAGGAGCAAACAGCTCTGGGAGCACTGGGTTGTTTTCCTCAGAGCTTTACTCCTTTTCCTGGCTCCCAAGCTCTTTTTCTCAGCTCACGCTCGCTCCTCTCTCCTCATCTCTTCACAGGATTTTCCTTAATTTCCCTTTTTCTCCAGCTGCCTGCAGTGCTGGGCATGGCTCTCTTGTTCCTGTGTTTTTCACAAGTGCGTTTCATCCATTTCTGTTGTTTTTTCACTATTTTTATGGGATTCCCTGTAAAAACTTGAAGAACTCATCACTTTTTCTAGGCAAACCCCCCTAAAAACAGTCAGGTTTCATGTGTGGGTTGCTGAGCACCTCCTGGTTCACCATCAATCCACTCAGACACATTCCTGGATTGATTCAGGCTGGAATCCTGCACTTGGCTTCACCCAAACCTGGCTGGTGACTGGAACTTTCTGCCACAATCCAGTTAATAAAATCAAATACCCACGGTGGCTTTGGGCACAAGGGACAGCTGCAGGAAGGTGCTGGTGATGGCTTTGAAATAAATCAACCAAGGGACAGATCTCTGCGTGGCTGTGGCAGGGCTGGGGTTTGGGAGTGATCCTTGTGAGGTGGGAATGCTGGAGCTGGTGGGGATTTTTGGGAGAGGACAGGCTTGTCTGTCCCCGTGGGAACTGGGAGAGTGCTGGTCTCTAATGGGATATACTGGTGGGGATTTTTGGGAGAGGACAGGATTGTTTGTCCCCATGGGTACTGGGAGAGTTTTGGTCTCTAATGGGATGTACTGGTGGGGATTTCTGGGAGAGATTCCCCATGGGTACTGGGAGAGTGCTGGTCTCTAATGGGATGTACTGGTGTGGCAGGAGGGAGCATCAGGGAGCGCTGCCCTCTCTGTGCATCAAACCCATCCCATGAGGGAAATCCATGGAGAAGGAGCCAGAGCTGGAGGAAGAGGAGGAGGAGGAGGGAGCCTTGCTCATGCCCACCCCTGTGTCTCTCTTGCAGGCTCTGCAGGTGGCTCGGCAGTTCCTGCTGCAGCAGGGCAGGGGGCTCAGCTCCCCCAGCAGCAACGAGGGCAAGCAGCCAGCGGTGCAGGTGAGCCCCAAGTGTCCCTGTCACCCCCTCCTGGGGACAACACAAACCCCTGTCACCACCATGGCTGGAGCACTCCAGGAGTTAAATCCTCTGGAAACCTCCAGAAGTTTATTGGGAGGTTTTTTGGGTATGGGAATGGTTGGGGAGGGAAGGTCACTGTGTGTCACCACTTTTTGGGACAGAGTTTTGGAGACAGAGTTTCCCAGGGCTGGAGCATCCCAGGTTTGATGCTGAGTGCTGTGAGGGTGGCACAGGGCTGGAAAAGGGAACAATCTTTTGGGCTGGAGCCAAGGCAGGTCCTCCAGGATGGGACAGAGGCCCAGCTGGGATGGGGATTTGTGGCACTGGCAGGAAAACGGGCTTTGGGTTGGCACATCCTGCTCCTGTAGGGATGGGGCAACTCCCTCTGCTCCCCTTCTCTGCCAAAGGAAAAGGGCAGAAAATGGGCAGGAGAGGGGTGAAATCTGGAGAGTCAGGGAAGCAGGGAGAAGCAAAGCCCAAGCGATGGGAAGTGACAATTTAAATAGCTGTGCGGAGGGGCTCTCCCTTCAGGCTAATTAAATTTATCGGAGAACAGCAGGTTACCTTATTAGAGCCACGTGGGTTTAATTAACAAAGGAAAGTAATTAGCACAAGCGCTCTCGGAGCTGGAGGTCCTGCCTGTGCCAGGCTGAGCCGGGTGGCAGCAGGAGCCAGGCTGGGATGGGCAATCCTGGGATCCTCTCCTGGCTTGGAGTGCCAGGGCATGGCTGAGCCATCCAGCAGCAAATCTCAGAGCTGCCGGGGGGTCAGGAGAGCCCAGAACCCCCCGGGCTGGGAAACAGCAGCTGGGTGGGAGCAGTGGGAATTAGTCAGGGCTCCTACGGCACAAACAGGCGGCTTTTTCCAGCGGTGCCGGCAGGAAGGAAATGCAGTCACTGCATGGAAAATGTCTGCAGAGGACAAAGGCGGCGAGGGTGAAGTCAGATTCCGGTAACCGGCGCCTCGCTCCCCTCCGTGGGTGTGTGTCCCTGCACTCCTGCTCCTCCTCCTCCTCCTCCTGCTGCTGCTGCTGCTGCTGCTCCTTATCCCTCCTTGCTCTCCCTGGTATTCCCGGCTGGATGCAGCCGAACATCCCGTGCTGCTCCCCAGCCTCCCCTGCCTGCCTGCCCATCTGGCCAGCGGCTTTCGCCGGAGCAAACTGGATCTCCTTCCTCTCTCCCTCTCCCTCCCTCTCTCCCTCCCCTCCTCCCTTTTTTTCCACTCTCCGTGTTGCAAAAAGGACTTGTGAAAGTTGTAGACGTGAGTCAGAAATAGCTCATAACTCAGCAGCCTCCCCCCGCGGCCCCGGCGGCAGCTGGAGCGGGATCTGACCGAGGGGAGATAGGGGATTAAGCAGACTCCTTTGAAAGGAAGTTTATCTAAGGCACCGTGGTGTGCATGAGACTGGCCAGGACGGCTGCAAGAGGAGGAGGAGGAGGAAGGCTGGGTCCCAGCACAGCCCTCCTTGGCTTGGAGGCAGCAGGAAGGCGCAGCAGGGTGGGAATGTTTGGGAATTGGGGTGTCCTTGGGGTGCCAGCCCCCCCCAGGTTTGGGAATGGATTTCCACATCCACGGGGAATTTTGTCTTCCCCCAGCTCTGTGCCAGATGGTTCCTGGCCCCCAGTCCTGGGGGAATGAGCAGGAGGGTCCCAGTGCTGGCTGGGAGACCCCCGTGCTTGCCCACACTATGTACTGTCCTTGTCACCCCGTTGATGGGGATGGGACATTTTTGGGGCACCAAGCCAGCAGGATTAATGACATTCCCAACAGCCTGAGCTTAAAAACAACCAGGGAGCTGCTGGGCTCAGCAACATCTTGGGTTGGGGTTTATTTTGGAGTAGGGACCCTCTTCCCACAGATGTCTGGAGGTGTGTGTGGACAGTCTCATGTTGTCACTCCAGTTACAGCTGCAGGAAAGGGGAAAAACCCCAAAACCCCATCTCTGGGTGTTCTAAAACATTTAAAAATAAGTTTATTTCTTTACAACTTTAAAACTCTTGAAAACTTGGTGGGCACTGACAAAGTGCTGCTTTTGGGGGCTTTTGGTGTTGCGGGGTGTTGTCATCCTGGGATGGTGGGAGCAGCAGATCCCCCTGGGATCCAGGAAAACCCTGGGGAGGAGGTGCTGGAAAAGCAGCACCCCAGTGCTGCCTTGGAGGCACCTGGAATGATGGGGTGCCCTCTTTGGGTGCCCTCAGAGCTGCCTTTGCTGGGATCAAGTGGCTGCAAGGGGAGAGGGACTGGAGGGCACCCGGGGAAGGGAGGAGAGAGGAGTTTGGAGCAAACTGCGGGAAATTGCTTTTCTTTTGTCTGCTGCAGCGGGGAGGGCAGCAGAGCGGAAAAGTGTATTTTGTTGATTTGAAACTTGAGTGAAATGGGTAATGAAGACAGATCAATACCAGCCCTTCTGCGTTCCCTCTCCGGGAAAAAAAAATCCAGCAGCAGCAGCAGCAGCCTGTCCGTCCGTCTGGGCTCGCACCGAGGTTTTTCCATTTGAACTTGCAGCATCCCTGTCTGTCCCTGCCCCATCCCAAAGCCCCCAGCTCTGCCAGCCCGGTGCCACTGCCACCATCCCACTCTGGGATTGGTGTTTTGGGTTCACAGAGGAGCAAAGTCACTTTAATCCCTGCAGAATCACCGGTGACAGAGCTGTGCCAGCACCCCGTGCTCACGGAGGGGATGTAGGGACCCTGCCCTGGTGGTGCTGGGGACAGGGGCTGGCTGAGGAGGGGGCTCAGTGCTGTCACCTCTGCTGCCACTGTCCCCCAGGCAGCAGCTGGAGCCCAGCCAGGTGTGATTGGGGCCTCCCCAGCAGGAAGGCTGCGCTAACGAGGATGTGCTAATGAGGATGCTCTAACGAGGATACACATTGGGCTGAACATGCCGGGGATTGATTCCTCCTTTCCTTCACAGGAAGCTGAACATCAGGGCCTGGTGTCCTCCATGCTGGTTTCCCCCCACCTGCTCACCCTGCTGCCAACCCACCCCGGGCACTCACTTGGTGCTGGGGCTGTTCAGAGTGTTCCTAAAATTGTTCCTAAAACACCCACAGCCTCAAAACCCAGCCTGGCACGTGGGGCTGAGCTTCATTTCTCCTCTGGCCCTGGGCAGATTTCAGTGCATTGTCTCATCCCAGCCTGGTGAGGTCTAGAGGTGGCACAGCAGCGTTTGGGTGGCCCTGTGCCACCCCTCAGGGTTTGTAAGCCATGGCTGGGGTCACCTCGGTGTCAGTGGCATCACTGCCTGGCCCCGGGCACTGGGAGCACTCCCAGACTGTCTGAGCCAGCTGGATCTTGGAGCTCACCCAGGGATGCTGAGTGCAGGAAGGGAGGCCAGGATGTGCCAGGAGGGTTGGGGTTGCTCTTGTCCTGTGAGAATTGGGTGCTCTGGGGTGGGGTTTGCTCATCCCCTGCCCTTAAAACAGCACAACTTGAAGCTGCTTTTGGTGGTTGTTCCCTCCCTTCTGTTCCCAGTCTCCTCAGTTTGTTTCTGTTTGGTTTGGATTTGAAAAGAGTGGTTAAAATTAGAAAAAAACAGCACAAACATGTTTCCTGCTGTTTCTAACTGGGAGTTAAACCCCAAGACTGGATCAGAGCAGGGACCTGCATCCCTGAGCTCTGTGGAAAACCAGGAGCACCCTCTGGAGAGAGAGAGGGGTGTGATCCCAGGGCCAGCAGGGATTGGGGGGACGAGGTCTGGGCTGTGTGGTTGAGGTGTGGAGCAGGAGCTGCCCCTTCCCGTCCTGGCAGTGACGTGCAGCCCTTGGGGACGTGGTGGCTCCTGCGGTGACCTCCCAGCCCGGGTGACAGCAGAGCAGGGATGTTTGGATGCTGGTGGAGGATGTCCCCAGGCTGTGCCAAGCCAGCTGTCCCCAGGGTCAGGAGGGCACTGTCCCTCTGATGACAACGCTGTGGCGCTGCGAGCCAAGGCTGCCGGGCCGTGGCTTCCCCCGCTCTGCCTTGTGCCTGGGAGTTCCACCCGCTTCCCGTAAAAACAACCCAAAAAAATAATCCAGGAAAAATTGCTCAAGAGCCTCTCTCCCCATCCTGCCTCGTTCCACACGGCCAAGTCCTGCTTCCCTCAGCTGGCTTTGGCTCAGGGAGGGAATATTCCCTGGGATACCTGCCTGCTTTTCCACCCACTGCCTCTGGCACGGGGATTACAGCCGGGCCCGCCTGGAAAAGCAGCCCCTGGAGATGCTGCTGGCCGGCCCGCGCAGCGCCCGCCG